>NW_025920355.1:78583-164824 GCF_902686445.1 Sciurus carolinensis
AGCGGTGGTCAAATATATCACTTTAAAATTTTATTTTGTCTACATTGGTCTAGCTGTCGGAATAATCATAATTTTAAAAGAATGTATGTTCTTGTGGTTTTTCTATTGAGGGTTTGGCACACTACGCCTTTGTCTTGGATGCTCTTCTTAGAAAGGAAATAGTACAGCCTCAGAGCTTGATGCCTCAGTGTTTGGATCTGGTGATGCTGTGATTCAGACTGTGCAAGTCAGGACTGGGACAACTGGGTACAGAATCATGCTGAGGATATTGGTAGAAAGATGTATTAGAGACAAGGGACTAACAGTTAAGCTGTATTATATACTTGTTCTTATTATTTCTTAGTTAAGACAGCGCATCTGTTTCCAGTGGAATCAAACCCCTCTGGAACCCAGGATTCATCACCCTTTTTCTGTGATTTCTTTTTTCTCCTGTTTGGAGAATTAAGCAACAATCCCAATAAATCAATTTTTAGGCATTTTCCAAGAGTGGTCAATGAAAAGAAATTATCACAAGCTGACCTTGTTAGCTTAAAGGTTTTTTACAGTGACTTGGAAACTGACTGAACTTCTGCTCATTTCATGGTCCTATGAGTCCTGCCAAACTCATGCAGGGCTCTTTCTCATTCCTGAAGAAACTTAGTGGATAAAGAATGTTATCACATAATGTCATTATGTCATAAGATGAATGCCTCCAGGAGCAGGAGATAAGAGGGGAGAATTTTCCATGACTTCAATTTTTACCAGCTTAAAAAACAGAGACTATTTCCTTTTTTCAAATTCACTGGTGCCTCAGGGCTTACCAAACTCAGCACTCTTCAGAGTTGCAAGTCTTCCTTGTGGTGACCCCTCTTCCATTTTGTTTGTTCTCCCAGGGATTTCAAGGAACACAGAAGCACTTCAGAAATTGTCCCTATCCTGCGGAGCCCTCTCGACAGGGGGATTGTGAATAGGATATTGATATTCAAGTGTTTCCAGTCCAGTCAGTCTATCATCAGCTTCTCATGCCTTTGTTGGGAAGGTAATGAGAAAGCCAATTTGTTCTGTGTTGCACAAGCAAGATGTTTATAACCTTTTGAGATGGTTTGCTATCTTTGATGTTTCTTAATAGAAGAGAAGGAGATAAGATGCCTTGTGTTCATCATAGCTGTGCACAGGGCACTCAGTGAATCCTGCATTAGATTAAGTGACTAATTCCCTGAAGAGCGTGGTTACCTAGTCTTTTTCCATTTTCAAACTGAATTGCAGTCCTTCTCCTTTCTCCAGGCAACCTTAGCTATGAATAAATATTGACCTTCTGATTGTTTTTTGTTCTCTACTGGGGACTTCTTTGCAAATTTTAGTTAGAAGAGTAGAAAGAAACTGTCTTCAACAACACACAAAAAGAATGACCTGCTGTGACCTTGAAAGAAGCAATGCAGATGTTCTCTAAAGAAATAGAGAAAGAATTCCACTCCCATGGTTATGACCATGGTATTGAACAAAGTTTTGGCAATTTACACCATCATTTCTTCTTGATAAAAATTGCATTCATAAATTTTATAACCAAAATATTTTCATCTATGTAAGGCATCTAGAAATGGAAACAGAAATGCCAGTTCCTTGATATTTAAAGGAGTCCCTGGAACATTGCCTGCTGCCACACAAACTTTTCCAATAAATCTCTGGAATTATAGCAGTGTCACTGCAATGGGAATATGAAGCAAAATAAATGAGACTTCTGAATACTACATCTTAGAAGTGAAATATCATGGCACCTGCTGATTTATTTTTCTTTGAAACCAGATGCTGATGTTCATTCAATTAAATGGGGAAGCTACAGGTTTTGGACAATAGAATTCTCTGGTGCCAGTTGATTCCTGTAGTGTACCACATCATACAATGAGGCAGGAAAATATTGAAACAAGTCTAATTCCACAGGAAGCATTATAAGGTCTATGGCACAGGATTATATCTCTGAAAAATCAGTCATGAAAACTTCCAGTGGAGGACAGAGTGGCAAAAAGGAAAGGTTAGAAGTTGATTTCCCTCTTTTCCTGTTGGACTCACATCATGGTAGAATTGTATGTCATTCTCTTGATCCTCTCCTTTTCTGTGTGTGTTTTCTGTATGTTGGTGCTCTTACATACAACATGACTCAAACATTAGCATTCCAAAGAGTACACTATATAAATGGTCTTTACACCTTATGACAACTTCAAAAGCACATTACTAGAATAATTCAAGGGTAATAAATGGCAAAAGTATTCAGGCCTTGTAAGGACATAATACTTCTTCCAGGACCACCCACATGGCCAGAAAGAGAGGCAATGGGTCTGATTCAAACTGTCTCTGCTGAACCAATGTGAGTTGGCTATACCTGGGACAGTCTGGGGATCAGATCCAGGGTGTGTTAGTGTAACCATGTCCACTTGTGTCTATGTCAAGGGAAGATGGGAGGAACCTGCATCTCAGTGGGTCATAAGAACCATCTTGTGTGAGAATGGGCTTTGGGTATGGGGTCCCCAAGGAAGTGACCTCACTTCCTTGGCAGTAGAACACACAGAACTTGGAACCCTAGTAGCTAGGCACCCACATTGCAGATAAACTCCTATTCTGCTCACTTGTGTTGAGACAGTAAGTCCAGAGCCATGAGTTCTTCTTGTCTACTCATCTTTGGATGCTTATTTCTCAGGAAAGTCCCTAGTAGGGGTCTTTACCAAGATTGGAAGCACAGTATCAATGTTTAGACCAACAACTCTGGCAATATGTCCCTAGAAGACTAGAGGTGAAACAGGACAAACCACCAGAAGTGAGTAGAGTCTAGCCCTCCACTCAGATTCCCATTTAGATAGCACACGACCCTCAGAAGGTTTTCTCTGTGTGTTTACATTTGTGTCTCATATTTGTGACTCATTGAATTTGATATTGATAAAGCTGTGATACTATCCTTTATAATAGTGCCAACTTACATCATTCCCTCCATACATAAGAGAGACATAACTACATATTTGAGTGAGTATAAACTAGCCCTTCACAAGCCCTAGTAACTATAAGTCTTAGCAAGTCTTCTCTAAACACCTTAGGGAGACTTTCTACTTACCTCAGAGAGTATAAAATACACACCTCAGAGAAAACTTTTGACTCACCAGAGACCTTTCCTATACTCTTCAAATAGCCCTTTTATTCACTTAAGTGAACACTTACACTCTCATCAATAAGCCTTCCTACAAACATCATAAAGCCCTCCTACACCCTTTAGAGGATCCTCCATACATGTCAGAAAGCCCATCCTACAGAAAAATGAGAACCCACTTAACAACTCAGAGAATCTTTCCTTCACACCTCAAACTCACTTCCCTACACGTCTAAAAAATGACTCCCTACTAATACCAAGAGCTTTTTCTACACATCTCAAATTTCCATTCATATACCCTGTATGGATACTGCATCCACACTTTATTGAGCAATGCTTATACAACTCAGAAAGCCTTTCCTATACACCCCAGAGAGTACTCCCTATAAATTCAGTGAGATGTTAATTCAAACCTCAGAATTCCATGCTATAAACAACAACAAACCCTACTTTACAACTCAGATACAACTTACTACTCACCACAATGCCCTCTCTACTCACCTCTGAGGGTTGGCCTGACACACCTCAGAGAAGACTCTGGACACACTCTTGAGTGACCTTCCTAAACGATGTAGGTATTTCCCCTATTATACTCAAAGAGTACTCCCATTACATCTCATTGTGTTCTACCTATTTATATCAGATAGATTTCATTTTTCATTTCTGAGTGTCCTAACTACAACAGAGATCACTCCTATGCAGACAAAAGTCCTTCTACACCCCTAAGAGATTCCTCCTGCACACTTAATAGAGGTCTCTCTACACACATCAAATCATCTTCACTACAAATCTCAGAGAACCTTCCCATCACACTTCAGTGAACACTTCCTACACACATAGAAGTCACCTCTCCACACAGCTCAGAGTCCTACCTACTCATATCAAGTGCCCTTTCTGCAGAATTCAGAGGGTCATCCATACACACCATAGACAACAAACTCTACTTTACACATTATTTATTAGTCACTGTAACAATGTTGGGACCAGAGAACTGTTACTACACACCACACACCATGCCTCTTCACACCTCAGAATGCCATAATTTCACTATTCATAGGACACTGTTACATACCTCATAGAGCCCTCCTTTCAAACTTCAGCTTGTCCTCATTTATCTCAGAGATCTCTCCTTACTCACCATAGATGTCCACAAATATACACCTCAGTTAACTCTTACTTTTTACCAATGAGAACCCACCTTATACACCTCATTCAACAGTTCTCCTACAAATCAGAGAGAGGCTCCTATACAAACCTCAGAATTACCTTTCAACAACCTTTAAAAACCCTACCTACACATATCTTGTAGCTCTCAAAACTAACCAAAAATCCCTCCATATTTACCTCCAAGGGACAAAAATACAAACCAAAAACCACCCCCAAAATACACTTCTGAGTGTCCTACCAAAACATCTCACAGTTTCTCTTTACTATCCTCAAATATTTCTCTCACCACACCTGAGTTTATTCTTGCTACTCATATCAGAGATCTCACTA
This sequence comes from Sciurus carolinensis, assembly GCF_902686445.1. Lineage (NCBI taxonomy): Eukaryota > Metazoa > Chordata > Mammalia > Rodentia > Sciuridae > Sciurus > Sciurus carolinensis. Next base: position 83,193 of record NW_025920355.1, read on the forward strand.
TTCACTGTAGACTGTAGAAGTCCCTCCCTACATAACTGAGATAGCATTTCTACTATTCAAACAGGCCTCCTACAACCCTCATAGATCACTCTGCTCACCTAATATAGACTTTCCTACACACCTCTGATAGTACTCCAAACACATATCAGAGTGCTATCCCTCTGAATTTTAATTATCCCTCACTACATACCTCAGTTAACGTACATGGGATATCTCAGAGCCCAGCTTACTCATCTCCATGATTCCTAACTTCAGACTACATAGATCCCCCTTCCAAACTTCATGGAACTCTCCCTTCTACATCAACTTGTGATCCTTACTCATCTAACAGCTCTCACTACTCACATCAAAAAACCCTTTATACAAAACTAAATTGAGTCCTTTCTACTTATCTCAGTGCACCATATCTATACACCTGAGTGAGCCCTCCCAACTCAACTGAAAGGATCTTCACACACATTTCTTGTAACTCTCTAACACACATCATAGAACCAACCTGCACACCTCATAATATCCACAAAACATATCTCAGAGGCTACATGCTACCAAATTCAGAGACTTCTTTACACACCTCAGTTTAACCCTTCAAACACAGCAAAGTGTGCCCTCCATACTCAAATGTAGAGCAGTTTCCCACACATCAGAGAAGTCCCTACATAACTCAGTGAGTAAAACATACTTCTTTGCAAGAAGAAACAATGTTTGCTTTCAAGCCCTCTATAAAAACCTCAAAGAGCTTATATACTCACCTCACAAGTCCTCAATATACAAACCTCAGAGAACAATTTTGACTCTCCACCATGGTCTTCCCTATACACCTTAAATACTGACTCTTACTCTGAACCTAACCCTAACCCTAAGCATAAATCTATGTCCTCCCTACATGCCACAGAGTCCTCCCTGACCCTGAAACTGACCATGTATTGACCCTGACCCTAAACCCTAAACCTAGGCCTAACCTAACCCTAACCTCATAGTGCTCTCCCTTCTACACCAGTTTTTTCCTCTCTACTCATCTTGTCAAACTCTTACTACTCAACTCAAATGACCCTTCAAACACAAAATGAGTTCTTTCTACAACTTCCAGTGCACACATCCTGTGCAACTCTGTGAGCCATACCAACTCATTTCAGGGGACCCTCTCACAAACAAAAAGGAGCCCTAGGACAAGCATCATATATCCCTCTTACACAATTCATACACATCTCTTTACCCAGCTCAGCAGCTTTGCACACTACCAATCTTAGAGACCCCTCTCTGCACATATCATAGTGTGCTCCATAAACATCAATGGAAACCATCCTTATATCAAGAGTAGTACCTACTTGTGTAGACAACCTCAGGTAGGCATGCATATACACCTTACTGAGTAAAAATTATATTCCTTTACAAGACCTTTGTACTAACTATACTTCTATGCATTGCTCTTTAAACACCTAAGAGAGAATTTCCACTTGCCTCAGAAAGCCCTCACTAGACATCTCAGGGAGCTCTTTTCACTCACCTCAAAGGTCTTCCTATACACTGCAAAAGCCCTACTTCTTCAGTTATGTGAGCCCTCCCTTTCATAGCAAGAAGTCCACTGACAAACCTTATAAATCCCCCCTACACCTTTCAGAAGGCTCTCCCTACGTACATCAGAGAGACCTCTCTACACGAAGATAACCAGTTTTAACACTCCAGAGAACATTCCCTACACACCAGAAACACATTCCCCTGCACATCTAAAGTAATCCCACCCTACTCACATCAAGAGCCCTTCCAACATACCTCAAAGTGCCATCCATACACAGCAGAGGGATGCTTCCTCCACACTGTATTGAGCAACATCCAAACAACTCACAAACCCTCCATATACATCCCAGAAAACACTCCCTATAAACACCAGACAGATGTTAATTCAAACCTCAGAATGCCCATGCTACACACCTCAACCAGTGCTACATACACAACACAGATAGATCTCACTTCCATCCAAAATCTCTCCCTACTCATCTCTGGGTGCTGCATATACACACCTAAGAGAACCCACATCATTTTCCATTGAAAGTCCTCACATACACCTCAGAGATTTCTTATACTATCCTCAAAAAATCCTTCCATCAAAACACAGTGTATTCTCCCTACACATATGAGAGAGATTTCACTATTCACTCCCTCCACAACTGTGTTATTATCTCTCATCAGTCATTAGACCCACTTACACCCCCATAGATTATTTGGCATATCTAATAGAAAACTCCCTACAGCACCTGTGAGAGCCCTCATGCACACATCAGAATGCCATCCTTATGATTTAAACAAGCCCTCACTATACACCTCAGAGAACCTACACTACAAAGCTCAGAGAGTCTTCCCTACACATCTCAGCAAGTCTGACCTACACATGACATAGGCCCCCTTCACACTTCATAAGGTCCTCCCTTCTACATCAGTCTTTCCTCCCTACTTCTCTTACAAATCTCTCACTACTCAACTAAAAAGGCCCTCCAGAAACAACTCACTGAGTTCTCCTATTCATCTCACTACACATTCTTTATACAGCTGAGTGACCCCTCCCAACTCATCTCAGAAGGACCACCCACAAACATCATAGAGACCTCTGACACATGTCAAAAATGTCTTCTATGGACCTTATAGAAGTTCTTCTAAACAGATCAGAGGCTGCAAGCTACCAACCTCAGAGTTCTCTCTACACACCTCAAAGTAACCTTCATTCACATCAAAGAAAGCCCTTCCAACTTACCTCAACAGCAGTCTCTACACACCTCAGAGAGACTTTCCTACACACTTCAGCAAGTACAAATTAGATTCCTTTAAAAGCCCTCTTTACTAACTACACTTCAATTCAAGTACTCTCTAAATCCCTCAGAAAGCCCATCTATACACCTTCAGAAAGCCCTCAATACATGCCTAAGGGAGCCCTTTCAATTCACAACAAAGGCCATCCCTATGCATTCAAAAGTACTGACCCCAAACCAGAACCCAACCCTAACTCTAACCCTAACATTAAGTCCACCATACATACCACAGAGAGCCCTTGCTGACATTGACAGTGACCATGATCCTGACCTTGACACATTACTGATCCTAATGCTAACCTTAACCTTAACCTCATAGAACCTTCCATTCTACATCAGTGTTTTCTCCCTTCTCATGTCACAGAGCTCTCATGCCTTACCTTAAAAGACCCACCAAACACTACTCATTAATCCCTTTCTACAATTACAAAACAACCTCCCTGTGCACCTCTGTGGGCCCTCCAAGCTCACCTCAGGAAACTCTCCCACACACCACTAGGAGATCTCAAACATATTTCATAGAGCTCTCTTACACATGTCATAGTTCCCTCCCTCCAGTCACATATTACCAACCTAAAGCACCTCCCAAATAATCTGAGTACCTCTTTAGACATCAAAGAAAGCTGGTTCTACTTACCTCAAATGCATTTCCTATGCACTTCAGAGGGACATCTTTACATACCTCAGTTTGTACAAATTAGATTCCTTTGCAAGTCAGTTCTACTAATTAAAATTCTTTGCAAGTGCACTATAAAAACCTCAGAGAGTCTATCTACTGATGACAGAATGTCCTCAATATACATCTCATAGAGCCCTTTTGACTCACCACAGAGTCCTTCCCTATAAATTGCAAACACTGAACCTGACCCTGAGCTTGACAGTAACCCTGATTTAAGCCTAAATTTCAGTTCTTCTTACATACCAGGAAGCGCTCCCTGACACTGGCACTGACCAGGAACCTGAACCTGACCATAAATCATGATCCTAAGCCTAACATAATAGTGCCTTTCCTCATTTATCACAGTTTGTTTACCCTACTCATCTCACAAATCTCTGACAACTCACCTCAAATGGCCCTTGAAACACAATTCAGTTAGCCCTTTCTACACTTTACAGAGCACCTTCCTGATTCACATTTGTGAACCCTCTCAACTCATCTCGGGGGGCACTCCCTCATATGTAAAGGAGCCCTCTGATACACATAATAGTACCCTGCTCACAAAGCTCAGAGTACACACCCTACAAATCTCAGAGGGCCCTCTGTACACACATCTTAGTTTCTTGCTGACACATCAAACAATACCCTCACTACACATCTGAAGAACTGTCCCTACACATCTCAGAGACATCCTTACAGACCTCAGTGAGTACTCACTATGGTTTTTTGGAAGCCTTCCCTAATCACCTCAGAGAGTCTGTGTACTCACCTCAAGGAACCCTCATAATACATCACAGAGTGCCATTACAATGATTCAGAGAGTCTTTTAAATACACAACAGAGGCCTTCCCATTACAATGCAAATACTGATTTGGATTCTAACACCAACACTGAACTGAACCTTAACCCTCTAACTCTAACACCTTATCCCTTATTCTAATACTAACTCTAAATATAACCCTAATCCAAGCCCTATACTAAAAAACTGACCTTAAACCTAAGAGTAACCCTCCCTTCTCAGCTCTGAATTATCTCCATACAAAAATCACAGAAGCCTCCCTACACATCTGAGTGCCCTCCTGACACATTGAAAATGTCCTCACTATATGTCTCAAGAGAAGTCCCTATATACTTGAAATAGACATATCTCTATACAAATAAGTGAGTACATACAATACTCTTTTTCAAGCCCTTCTAAACACCTGAGTGAACCTTTCTATTAACCTCATAAAACCCTCACTACACTCTTCAGAAATCCCTTTTGACTGGCCTTCCATATACACCAAAAATACCCCTACTTACTTAATTGAGGACTCATATTCATGTTAAGTAGCCCTCCTATGAAACTCATAAAGCCCTCCTACACCCGGCAGAGACCCCTTCCACAATACCTCATAGAGCCCTCCTTACACAATAAAAAGAATCCACATTCACACCTCAGAGAAATTTACTATATGACTAAAAAATACCTCCCTATACATCTAAGGATTTCCTCCCTAGTCACATTAAGAACCCTTCCTACACATCTCTAAATCCCATCCATACACACCTTAGAGACACACCCTCCACACTTCATAGAGCAAACCCTAAGCAACTCAGAAAGCCCTCCTTCTACACCACAGAAAGTAATCCCTAAAAATGCCAGAGAAATGTTAATTCAAACCTCAAAATGCTCATGCTACAAACCTCCACAAACCCTACCCATACATCTTAGATAGAACTCAATATTCACCAAAAACTCTCCCTACTCACCTCCAAGGGCCTTACATACACACCTGAGAGACTTTGGCTACTATCCTAAAAGAAAACCTTCCACCACAGGGAGTTCTCCTTGCTTATATAAGATGGATCTGTGTATTTACTTCACAGGGCCCTCAATACACAACTGAGATAGCACTCCTGCATGGGCAAAAGCCATTTTTCACACCTCATAGATAGCTTCTGCATACCTAATGGAGACTTCTCTACACACCTCAGAAGAGCCCACACAACAAACCTCAGAGAGCCCTTCTCTTCCTACACACCTCACAGTCACCTTCCTCCACATCTCAGAAAGCCCTCCACACTCATATCAAGCACCCTTGCTACACAACAGAGGGACCATCCATTCACACCAGTAGAAGCCTATACTACAGACATCATTTATCAATCCCTACAGGACTCAGAGACTAGTTGCCAAATACTACACACCACTTCTCTACACTACTTTTACAATTCAGAGGACTCTGTTACACATTCATAGAGCCCTCCTTTCAAACCTGAGTTTGTCCTCCTTATTCACATCAGAATTCTCCAGTTACTCACCTTGGAAATACATATCTATGCCCCTTAAAGAGTATGTAGCTCTCACCAAAGAGGACACTCCCTAAACATCCCATTCAACTATCCTCTTTACAAATCTCAGAGAGGTTTCCATACACACCTCAGAATACCATTTCATCAAACCTCAAATCTCAAAAAAATGCTACCTGTGTATCTCAGGTAGCCTGCACTACTCACCAAGAAGTTCTCTCTATTCACTGCCAAAGACCAAAACTACAAAACTTGAGAGTCCTCTGATTACTCCATTGAGTGCCCTCCAAAACACCTCAGAGATTCCCTATACTGTCTTCAAACAATCTTCCCATCAAACTTTAGTATGTTCTCCATACTCAAATCAAAGATATCACACTATTCACTTCAGAGGGCCTTCCCTACACCACTGAGACAGCAATTCTCCTCAGATGCAAAGACCTCTTACAACCCTTATAGATTCTTCTGCAAACCTAATAGGGACCATCCAACACACCCTGAGAGACTTCCCTTCACATATCAGTGTGCCATCCCTATGCATTTCAATGAGTCCTCACCAAACACCACAGGGAACATACACAACAAAGCTCAGAGAGCCCTCTATACTCATCTCAGTGAATCCTACCTACACACCAAAGAGATACTCCACTCCACACCTCATAATGCCTCCCTTTCTATATGAATTTGTCCTCCATACTCATAGAGCTCTCTCTGCTCACCTCAAATGTTCTCTGAGCACAACTCATTATAGTTCTTTCTACTCATTTCAGTAAACACTCTGTATAGACCTGTGTGAGCCCTCTCAATCCCTCACAGTTGGACCACCCACACATGTCTAATAGCCCTCTGACATGTCATAGAGTTCTCCTACACACCTCATAGTGTACTCTACACAGCTCAAAGACCATGCACTACTAACCTCAGAGAGCCTCCCTACACACCTTAGAGTATCCTCCATGCACATAAATAAAAGCACTCTCTAATCACCTCAAAGCAATCTCTACACACCTCAGAGAGACATCCATACATACCTCACTGTATATAAACTATACTTGTTTCAAAGCCCCTTCCATAACTATACTTCTTTGCAAGTCCTCTCTAAATACCTCAAATAGCCTATCTATGCACATCAGAAATCCTTCAATACACAACTTAGAGAAAACTTTTGAATCACTACATAGGCCTTCTATGTCCACCACAAACAATGACTCTGATCCTGAACCTAACCTTAGACCTAACCCTAACTCTAACCCCAAGTTCTCCCTACATAAAATAGAGGGCTCTCCCTGATCATTGTACTGACCATGATCATAAACTTGACCCCAAACCCTAAACCTAACCACAACCCACACCCTAGCCTCATAGTTTTCTCCCTTCTACACCAATTTGCCCTCCCTACTCATCTCTCAGAGATATCCCTTCTTCCCTCAAAAGGCCCTACAAACACAACTCACTGAATGCTTCCTACACATCACAAAGCACCTTTCCTCTGCACTACTGTGTGCCTTCTCAACTCACATCAGTGGCACATCAACACACGTTAAATTGTCCTATGACACACATCATGGAACCCTCCTACACAACTCATAGAGCCCTCTTTACACAGCTCAGAGGCCACATGCTACCAACCTCAGAGGGCACTCCCTACACACCAGAGTGTACCTTCATACAAATCAAAGGTAGCCCTCACTACCCACATCAAAAGCAGTCCCTAAACACCTCAGAGAACTATTGCTACACACCTCAGTGAGATATGTCTATATACCTCACTGGGTACAAAATATATTCCTTTCCAAGCACTCCTACTATCTATTTTTCTTGGCAAGGCTTATTTAAACACAACAGAGAGCCTGTCTACCCACCTTAGAAAGCATTAATACATATCTCAAAGAGTCTTTTCAACTCATCACTGAGTCATTCTTTATACACTGAAAATACTGACCATGACCCTTAACATAACCCTAATCCTAACCATAACCATAAACACAAGCCCTCCCTACATACCACAGAAGGCTGTCCCTGACCCTGACACTGAGCAAGATATGGATCCTGACCCAAAACTGTAAGCCACACCCTAACTCTAACACAAAATTTATAGTTCTTTCCCTTTTATATCAGTTTGTCCTCCTACTGATCTCACATTGCTCTCAATACTCACCTCAAAAGGGTTGTCTGTAAACAACTTAGTGAGGTTTTTCTACTCAGCAAAGAACAGCATCCCTATGCACATTTGTGAACCCTTTCAACTCACTTCAGGGGGCCCTCCCACACACATCAAGTGGCCCTCCTATGACCACCAATGGGTCCTCCCTACACACCTCAGAGAGACCTCCTATGCAATGAAGAGAAACAAGAGAACCTTTAATCCACACGTAAAACACACCTCCCTACACATCTAAGTAATTCCTCCCTATTTAAATCAAAAACCCTTCATGCACACTTAAAAGTGCCATACATACACACCTTCAGGATGCTTCCTCAACAGGTTTTGAGCAACATCTAAACAATAAAGAAAGCCCTCTTCATACACCCCAAAGAGTACTCCTTAGAGATTCCAGAGAAATGTTAATTCAAACTTCAGAACACCTTTGCTAAACCCCCTAGTGAACACTACCTACAGATCTCAGATAGATCTCACTACACACCAAAATTCCTTCCTAATTACTTGCGAGTGTTGTACCTACACAACTCAAAGCTCACTTGTGATACTCCTTGGGTTGGCCTTCCTAAGCAGCATTGATATCACCTCTACTATCCTCAAAGAACACTCCTATCACACCATAGTGTATTCTCCCTATTCATATCAAATGGATCTCATTATTAACTTCAAAGGGCCCTTGTACACAAACCAAATAGCAATCCTACACAGATAAAAAACATTTATACCCACAGATATTTATGTTGCACTCCTGATACCTCCCAATGCATATTGGAGAACCTGAACTACAAACCTCTGGGGGAACCTCTGTCCATACTTCAGAGTACCATAACTACACACATTGTAGACACCTCTGGATACAACTGCAAAAGCCCTTCCTGCTTACAACAGGTGCCCTTACACCTCAGATGACCTTCCATACACATTGCAGAAATACTTCCCACACACCTCATTGAGCAATTCCTACACATCTCAGAGAACTGTCACTAAACACCACACATCACTTTTCTGCACACCTCACAATGTCCTGCTTTCAAAATTCAGTGGGCCTGTAACCCACTTCATAGAGCTCTCCTTTCAAACCTCAGTTAATCCACCCAATTCATTTCAGAGTTCTCTTATTATTCACATTAGAGGGGACATTCCTCCATAACTTGGTAGTTCTTAATACTCACCTAAGAGCACCATCCCTATACACCCCAATCAAGAGTCCTGCCTACAAATCTCAGAGAGATTTCCATACAAACCTTAGAAAGCCCTTTAAACAAACCTCAAAAAACTCTACCTATATATCTACTAGATAATTCTCACTACCCAGCAAAATACCCTCCCTATTCACCTGCAGACACCATAAGTACAAACCTCAGATATTCCTTTAAGTGCACTCCTAAAATGCCTCTGATTCCATCCACTATCCTCAACAAACACACCTATCACACCCCAATACTTTCTTCCTACTCATATTAGATATATTTCACTGTTGCCTTGAGAGGACCCTCCCTACACAACTAAGAAAGCCTTTCTAATATGTCACAAAGCCTTCCTAAACCTCTCATATATCCTTCTGCACACCATAATAGGCATCTATCTAGACAGCTCTGAAAACCTCCCTACACATATCAGAGTTCTGTCCCTATGTATTTCAAAGATCCTTATTTTCACATCTCAAAGAAACTACACTACAAGTCTCACAGAGCCCTCCCTACTTATATCAGGGAGTCCTACCTACACACTATATAGATCACCCAATCAACATCTCATAGGTCCCTCATTTCTATGTCATTTTTGGTCCTCCATACTTATCTCACAGAGCTCTCATTATTCACATTAAATGGCCTTCTGAACACAACTGAGTCTTTCCTACTCATCTGAGTATGCTTTCCCTATGCACCTGGGTGAACCATCAAAATGAATCTTAGAGGGCTCTCCCACACACATCTAAGAGACCTCTGACACACATAACAACCCTGCTACACTCCTCATATAGCACTCTTTACTCATCTCACAAAATACAAGTCTGAAAACCATTCATACAGCAATTAGAGTACCCTCCATACACATTAAAGAAAGTCTTCCCTACTCACCTCAAGAGCAGTCCCTACATGCCACACAGAGTCATCCCTACATACCTCAGTGTGTACAAACCATACTGCTTTAGAAGCCCTCTCTCCTAACTATACTTCTTCACAAGGCCACTCTAAGCACCAGAGGACCTATTAATGCACTTTTGAGAATCCTCAATACACACCACAGAGAATTCTTTCAACTCACAACAAAGGTTTTTCCTATACACTACAAATGCTAACCCTGATCCTGAACCTAACACTTACCCTAGGCCCAAAAATAACCCTCAACTCATAGTGTCCTCCCATCCATATCAGTTTGTCCTTTCCTCTCAATTCAATGAGCTTTCATTACTCACATCAAACAGACCTCTGGAAACAACTCACTGATCTCTTTCTATCATTCATGGAGCTCCATAACAATGTAACTCTGTGAGTCCTCCCACAACACATTAGGGATGCTTCAAAGAAATGTAAAGATCACTCAGACAAACATCATGAAATCCTCCTAAATACCTCCTCAAGTTCACACTACAGAGACCAGAGGACACTCACTACAAATATCAAGGAGCCCACACTGTAAACATCAGACTGCATTTTTGATACATAAAAATTATTTACTACTCATATTGTGATCTGTACCTACACATTTCAGAGAGAAAACCCAAGAGACAGAGGTAAGTGAGTACACACCATTCTCCTTTTCATGTCCTACATACACACCTCAGGAAACCCTAACCAAATATCACAGATTGAACCTCACTGCTCAACAAAGAGCTCTCCCTGCTTACTTCCAAAGTTATACCTAGACACCTGAGAGTACCCATGATTCCTTTTTGACTGGCCTTCCTAAACACCACAGAGATTCCCTCTACTATCCTCAAAGAAATCTCCCATCAAAACTCGGTGTTCTCCTTACTCATATCATAGGCATCTCTGTGAGCCTTTCCAACTAACAACAGTGGCCCTCCAACATACATAAAGGATCCCTCCCACACCCTTCAGAAGGCCTTTTATACATGCCTTAGAGAGACCTCACTACACAATGAAAAGAAGCCACTTTTCTACCTCAGAGAACCTTTCTACTCACCACAAACACACTTCCCTACACATCTAAGTAATCCCTCCCTAATTAAATCAAGAGACCTTCTTACACACTTGAAAGTGCTTTCTGTACATTCTCACATTAGGGACACTTTCTCCGCACTTCTTTGAGAAACAGTCAAATAATTCACAAAGTCCTCCTTATCCTCCAAGCCAAATGATAAATGTATCCCCTTATGGGATTAACTGAGTGGCAACTGAAGGGAGGAAGGGTGTTACTGGAGGAGTTGTTTCATTGGAGGCATGTGTTTGTGGTATACATTGTGTATCTGGTGAGTGAGTGTCTCTTTCTGCTTCATTCATATTAGCCACTTCCCTGCACCACACACTTCTGCCATGATCTTCAACCTCATCTCAGTGCCCAAAGAATGGGCCAGCTTTCCATGGACTAAGATCTTTGAAACTGTGAACTCTCAAATAAAATTCTCCTCCTTTATAATTGGTCTGGTAAAGACTTTTAATCACAACACAGAAAAAAACTGACATAAACACAGCCATAGGCCTTTTCATAGGACCATTTACATAAAGTACAAAGAAAGGACACTGAAAATACATTATATAAAGGTTAATGTGCATGCTCAAAGTTAATGTTTGTGACTATGTGTATATACACTGAATTAGAATGTTTCTGGCATTGACTAACCACAACATAGTGAATCCCCAGCCCTTACTACACAATAAAAGCAACATTTAAGGCATTCTCATAACATTTTCTGCCAGTTTTCTAAGAAAGGGGGTCTTGGTAAAGCCATTTTGAGACTTCACAAACAGTGGGACAGAGTTTTAGTAGTAAAGTTTATAAATTGTAAAGTTGTGCTTGTCTGACTGAACTATCACTCTTCCTATGCAGATCTCTAAGGACAGACACATAATGATACCTTTCTTTGGATCCTGTATTTCCCACATTTTATACCTGAATCTGACTCACTCCCCTGACCTCCTTACCTTTGGGGATTTTTTTGACTTGTGAGGAGAACCTCCAGGAGTGTCCCCTATTTTAATGGATAAAAAAGTTACCCTGTGTCTGGATCCATGTGGGCTACCAACGGTCTTAACCACAGCAACCAAACTCCCAGGTCTAGCCAGGGGCGAAGGGGGATTGGAAAGTATTCACAGACACGTACCTTGAAGATTAAGCTGGGATCAGGTGGAGCTCTGCTTTCTGATGGAGATGCAGATCTAAAGAATCATGCCAGCAATCTTTATTTATATATGTCTCATTATCAGGTTAAAGACTATGCAATCATTATTCTTTGTATTCAAGAAAGTTAGAGAAACTAGCACAACCTATGTTGCTTTTTTGTAGTTGCAGGCCACAGTTGAAAAGTGCAATGTGAGGAGATTTCTGTAGCTCTCAAGAAAGTCCATGGTTACAAGTTATTATAAACTAGGCAGGAAATGGAGAAGTGGAGCTGGTGAATCATTGTTGTTGTCTACCATAACAATTTCCTCCTTCACAGGAGTTGTGTGCCTGAGATCAAGGTCAGAGCTGATAGGGCTCTTGCAGAGAGCCTGCTTATAAAGAGCATTGACACAGTAGCTAGGCATCCTCTGCCCTTTCACAGAAATATTCCAAAGCACCAGGTATGCCACAGCCATGAGGTCATCAGAGACCCTCAATCTCAATCATTGCTCTTCCATTCTCTATCACCACTCCCACACTCTGGTTCACAGGAGACAGGGAATATCAGGAGACACCCCTAGCCTTCCCTCTGCCTCATAGATTGGATGCAAGGTTACACTTCTCTGGAAACACCTCCCCAAACTTTAAGGAACAAATCCTAGGTTTATTCTGCACCTGAGCCTGGCTTGATTACCAGCCAGGAAATGGAAAAAAAATGGTCTCTGAAGAAAAACATAAATTATTACCCTATCTTATAGAAGAACTTGTTTTACAAAAATGGAGGAAAATGGTCAAACTGTGCTGTGTATAATTTTTCTGAGTATCATGTTCAAAATGGTATATTCCTTATTTTTGCTGCCTGCCTGATATCCATATGTAATGAAAGCTCCATCAGCTAATGCCAAAACTGATTCAAAAGCAGAGGAAATATGATGTCACTTTAAATCAAAGTTGCTGTAGGTCTTAAAAGATTGATTTCTCTTTTCCTATACTCTGCAATTCTGTTCTTTGAGTTAGTTCCACATTAAGGGCTAAAGAAAAGGATGAAAAAGAAAGAAAGAAAGAAAGAAAGAAAGAAAGAAAGAAAGAAAGAAAGAAAGAAGAAAGAAGAAAGAGAAAGAGAAAGGAAGAAAGAAAGAAAGAAGAAAGAAAGAGAGAATCTAGATTGGCCAGGTGCACAAGGCCTGAGGATGTCAGGGAATTCATTAATTTCCATGCATTTTTTATTCTTTCCAGACATACAGTAAGGAAAAATTAAAAGGATCCCATAAGTACACATTGTCCTCGCAAAGAGTCTCTTGAGGACTTCATGTTCTTCCAGAATTATTTTTTCATATCTGAGCTGACTCTAATCTGATCCAGTTGTGTAATATTTCATACTGTGTCATCTTTCAAAGCCTCTGTCTTCTTCTGAGCTTCAGGGTATTTTTGTGAATTCAGTTTTGGTCCTGCATCTGTTGTTCATTTTTTGTGTGTTCCTTGAGTTTCTTGCCTAATGTTTTCTTCTACTGTCTTTACTCTGTGTCCAATTATTCAAATGTTAACTCATAAATACACTGGAAAGGAAGAGATTCTTTTTGAAAAGACCTAAGGATGTAGAATATACAATGGTGAAAATGAGAGTAAATCTTCAACCTTGGAGAATGAGTAGCCCACATAAGCCTTTTATTTTAGTCTTCCCCATTGCTGGTAGATTCTACACCTTATGTCCCCAACTGCACAGGTCCTACACATGTTTTATAAAAATTTGTGGCAAGCTTTATTTTAATTTCTCAGTGGTTATATATGACATTTTGTGCAATAAACATCTGAAGCTATTTTGTTTCATAACTGGGAACCTAAAATTATAAGTTCTTTGTTTTATATCAGTTTTTTTGCATATGTGTGCATACCTGTTTATTGTATGTTGTATCTACATATATGCTTTTGTCTATATATTATGTATATGGTACCAAATTTGGCATATATAAAAAATAAGCATTAATAAATTTACAATAAAATGGATCCAAATGCCTTTCAGTTCACAAGACTAAAATTGGCAAAATAGATAAAAGTAAGAATGTCTTTAAATTTACTTAACTATTCATTTTCTAAGTGTTCAAGAAATCAATATAGTGTTGATTTCTCTAAAATGGTTAAAGTGTAATCACTATTTCTTTAGGATGTGTCTTCAGCAAAAAATAATGACTTAAAATGTTAGGTAGGTTGATCTAAATTCTTGGATGTCATGAATACCATAAGTTAAAATTAGATGAATTAGATTAAACAGAAATAGAATGAGTATTTATAAAAGTACATGTTAAGGAGAAAAGTCAATCAATACCAATGAATCTACCATGATGAATCAATATTCATGAATCTACCCTATGAAGTTAATATCAATAAATCTATACTGACAAATTGATAATGACTAATCAATATCAATGCATCTACACTGATATGTTGATTTTGATAAATCTACAATGTAGTATTGATGTCAATGAATCTACCCAGAATAGTTAAAATTGATGAATCTATACATTGGGTTGATATGAATGAATCGACTCCAATAAGTCAATATTGATGAATCTACATCAACAGGTAGATACTGAAAAATATACCCAGAAGAGTAGATATCAACAAATATAGCCCAATGGATTGATATCAATGAATCTACATTGATGAATCCATATCAATAAATTGATATTGATGATTCTATGCCTACAAGTTGATATCTATAAATCTGTACCAATGAGTCAATATTGACAAATCAATAAGTCAAGTCTTTATCATCAAATCTACATAGGTTGATATTGATGAATCTACCTTGATGAGTTGATATCGATGAATCTACACCAAAGTTTTGATATCAATGAATCTACATCAAACCATTGATATTGATGGATCTATTCTGATGGGTTGATATTGATGAATCTACCCTGACAGTTTGATATAAATGAATCTACACTGATGAGAAGGGTAGATATTGATGAATATATCCAGAAGAGTAGATATCAAAAAATATATCCCAATGGGTTGATATCAATGAATCTACATTGACAAATCCATACTGACACATCAATATTGATGACTCTACCCTATAAGTTGATATCTTTATATCTCTACCAAAGAGTCAATAGCAACAAATCTACCCAGACACATCAATGTCCGCCAATGTACATGGACTAGTCAATATTGATGAATCTACATCATCAATTTATTTCAACAAATCAATATTGATGGATCTACCCAGTTTAATTGAGATCAGAGAATATACCATGACCGGTTGATAATGATGAATCTACCCCAATGGGTTGATATCAACAAAACTATACAGATTTGAGGATATCAAGAATCTATCATGGCGAGTCAATATTGATGAATGTACCATGTTGAGTCAATATTGACAAATCTACATTGATGCATCAATATCAATCCATCAATATCAACAAATCTTCCCACCAAGTTGATATCAACAAATAAATCTGAGTCAATATCAATGAATCTATATCAATGTGTCAATATCAACAAATAAACCCCATTGAGTCAATATTGATGAATCTACCTCAATGTGTTGATATCAACAAATCTACATGAGTGAATCTAACCTGATGAGTCATAATCCATGAATCTACACTGATGGTCCAATTTTGACAAATCTACACAGGTGAGTAGATATTGACAATCCTTCCCTATTAAGTCAGTTGACATATCTGCATTGAAGAGTTGATATCAGAAAATCAATATTGAACAATATACCCCAACAAGTTGATATCAACAAACCTACACCAATGAATCAATATTGATGAATGTATGCCTATGGGTCTATATCAACAATTCTATGCTGAATGGTTCACATAGATGTTTCTTCACTAAAGTGTCAATTTTGATGAATCTAAACCTTTGAGTCAATATTGATGAATCTGCACTGACAGGTAGATATAGATGAACCTTCAGCTTTAAGGTGACATTGATGAATTTACACCTTCGAGTCAATATCAATAAATATAGACCAATGGGTCGATATTAAAGAATCTACACTGATATGTTGTATTGTCAAACCTACCCAATTGAAACAATTTTGATGAATCTACCCCAATGAGTAGCTATGGAAAAATATACACCAATGATTCAATATTGATTCATCTACACCAAAATGTCAATATCAACAAATCTACCCTTAGGTCAGTAACAATGAATCCATCCAGAAGAGTTGATATTGATGAATATACCCTGATGGTTGAATATAAATGAAGGTACATATATGAATCAATACTGACAAATCAATATCTGCTGGATCACCACAGATAGTTCAATATCAACAAATCTACACTGATGAGTCAATATAGATGAATCAACATACACAGGTCAATGTCAATGAATCTACCCCATCAAGTTGATATTGATGAATCTAACCCAATGGATTGATATGAATGGATCTACACTGAAGAGTCAATATCAATGAATCTGCTCCAATTGGTTGATATCAAAGAATCTACACCAATGAATCAATATCAATGAATCAACATCTATGATTGACATCAGTAAATATATCCCATCAAGTTGATATTGACTGTTCTAACACAATGGGTTGGTGTGGAGGAATCTACACATACAAGTCAATAACAATGAATACATACCAAAGAGTCAATATTGGCAAGTATACTTTGAAGTGTTAATACAGATGACTCTACCTTGATGGATTGATATTGATGATTGTACAACAATGGGTCAATATTGATGATCTACACTGACAAGTTGATATCCACAAATCTACCCAATATGTTGGCATCAATGAATCTACATCATATCATTATTAATGCAAATTGATAATGAACAATCTACTGCAACAAGTCAATATTTATGAATCTACATGCTTGTATCAATATTGACAAATCTACCCCATTGTGTTGATATGAACAAATCTAAACCAATGAGTCAATATTGACCAAACTACAGTGATGGGTCGATGTTGACAAATGTACCTGGACAGGTCAATATTGATGAATCTATTCCATAGGTTTAATTTCAGCAAATCAACACAAATGGGTTGATATCTATAAATCTGCACTGAAGAATCGATATCAACAAATCTACCTTGATGAGTTGATATGTATGAATCTACACTGATGAGTCAATAATGAATCAATACATCAATGAATCAATATCAACACATCAATTTCAATGAATCTACCCAACAAGTTGATATTGATGAATCTACACTGATGTATTGATATGGACAATCTAACCCTACAGTTTGCTATTGATAAATCTATCCCTATGGGTCCTTATCAATAAATCTGTGCCATCAGGTCAATATTGATGAATCAATTCACTGGGTCAAAATTGATGAGTCTATCCCAATGAATTGATTTTGACAAATCTAACTAATCAAACCAATTGAATCAATATTGATAAATCTAACCCATCAAGTTGGTATCAACAAATCTATCTCCATTGGTTGATATAGATGAATCTATCCAAATGAGTACATTTCTGTGCAGAGTAGTGACAGGATGGGAGAGCAGTGATTGAGATTGGGATCTCTGATGACCTCAAAACTGTAGCATGACTGGTGCCTGGGAATTTTCCTGTGCAAGGGCACAGGATGTTTAACTGCTGTGGTAACACCCTGCATGAGGAGGCTCTGTGCAAGAGTTCTTTCAACTCTAACCTTGATCTCAGTCACAAATCTTCTGGGAATAAAAGAACTTTTATGCTAGACAATTACATGTTTCATCAGTTCCATTACTCCTGCTACTACCCCAATGGGTTGATATGGATGAATGTAGTCCTGATGATAAATATCAATGAATCTCCCCAGTGATAGATATTATCAAATCCATACCAATGGGTTGATATTGATGAATACACCCAGAAGAGTTGATATTGAAAAATCTACATTTTCAGGTCAATATCAAGTAATCTAAATTGACAAATCAATACTGACATATGAACATCAACAAATCTACCATGACTAGTTAATATTGATGTATCCTCCCCTAAGGTTTGATATCAATTAATCTAAACCAACAAGTAGATATTAATGAATCTACACTGGTGATTGATATTGATCAATCTACCCCTATGGGTTGATATTGATGAATCTACAATGATGAGCAGATATCAATGAATCAACACCAATGAGTAGATATCACCAAATCTACCCCATTGAGTCAATATCAACAAATGCACATTGTCATGACATTGTCAGTGTGAATCTCCCCCTATGGTTGATATCAACAAATCAATCCTGACAAGTCAATATTGACAAATCTACCCTGTTGAGTTGATATTGATAAATATACCCAATTGAATCCATATTGATTGATCTACACTGAAGAGTTGACATTGATGAATCCATGCCTTCAATTCAATATCAACTAATCTATACTGATGGGTTGATATCAATGAATCTACCATTGATTTGACATCTATAAATCTACACTGGGTGATTGCTATTGATGAATTTACACTGGTGAGTCAAAATCAATGAATCTATCTGAGGAATCAATATTAATGAGTCAATACCATCAATTGGATATCAACACATCTATATCATAAAGTCAATATCAAAGAATCTATCCCAATGGGTCAATATTGACAAATCTACACTGATAGTTTGATATCAGTGAATATACATCAATGAATCAATGTTGATGCATCAATATTGATGAGTCATTGTGTATAAATCTACACCAGTCTATATTGACATATCAATATCAACATATCTACACTGATGAGTTGATACCAACAAATCTGCCCAGTCCAGTCAATATCAATCTGCCCTGATGGATCAATGTTGATGAACCTATCTCAGTCAATATTGATGAATCTACCCTGAAGAGTCAGTATAGATGAATCTATACTGATGAATAAATATTGACAAATCTAACCTTTGAGTCAAATTTGACAAGTCTACAGTGATGTATCAAAATGATGAATCTACACCAATTAATGTACATAGGTATTCAATATTGATGACTCCACCCCATAAATTCTATATCAATAAACCTACATCATCAAATCAATACTATCAATATACAAGAATCTACACTGAAGTGTCACTATTGATGAATCTATGCTAATGAGCCAATTTTGATGAATCTACACAGATGGGTTGATATTGATGAATCTAATGAGAAGAGTCAATATTGTACAATCTATCTCTAGGTGTTGATATGTACTAATCTACCCTGACAATTCTATTTTGATGCATCTACACCAAAGGGTTCTCAACAAGTCTAATCCCATTGGTTGATATAGATAAATCTACCCCAATGAGTACATTTTGACCAACTGAACCAGTTAAGTTAATATTGATGAATCTAATCAGAGAGGTGATATTAATGAATCTAACCAATAGAGTTTCACTGCATGCAATAAATTTTCCTCTTAGTACTGCTTTCACAGTTTCCCAGAGATTTTGATATGTTGTAATGCCATTTTCATTTACACCTAATAATTTTTTAATATTCTTATATTTTCTGTTATCCATGCTACATTAAGTAGCATATTATTTGGTCTCCAGTTGTTGGGATATATTCTGTTTTTATTTTTTCATTGGTTTGTAATTTCATTCAATTTTGATCTGATGGAACACAAAGTAGTATTTCTATTTTTCATATTTACTAAGGACTGCTTTGTGGCATAATATATGTTCTATTTTACAGAAGGATCCATGTGCTGCTGAGAATAAAATGCATTTGCTCATTGATGGATGAAATATTCTATATATATGTGTTAGATTAAGTTATTGTTATTGAGTTGCATACAGGGATACAATAACAGAATTAACACAATAATAGCTAGCATAGTTATAGAATTTTGGGTAAGTCTGGCAAACAGAGCTGTAACCAAGTTTTCTGGAGTACATTATAAACCCATCTGTGCTAGCATTTGTTGAGCAGATGTTAAATTTTTTATATTCCTCCATGTCACTAGATGATTAGAAGACAGAGGGTCTCTTGGACCATCTCTTTCTTAACAGAGGTTCCTACTTGGAATCAGGATCCTCTTCAGCCAGGGTCAAATGCAATTTGGGAATCAGAATGTGAAGTCCTTGATGCCAACTCATGAAGATTGTCAAGTCTCACACATCTGGCAGGAATCCAGAGAGGACCTGTAGGAGTAATAACAGCAGCATATCCCCTCCCCCAATTAATCAAAGGTGCAGGGTCCCACCATATCAGGTCTGGTGGAAATCAGTATTTTACATAAATCTTTGGTAGTGGATCCTGAGGTGCAAGTGCCTGTCCAAGGCAGAGGACCAGAGATGTGTATTATCTTCAAAATGTACATTAAGAGCACTTACTGAGAAGAAGGAAATATTGAGAGCATTATTAACATGAGCAAGGCTAGGTCCCCATTTTTTTCTCCCAAATGTGTAATCTTTATTCAATTTGCAAGTTACACACAGAAATGTAAACAAATGCACACAATTTTTCTCTTTTAAATACATAGATTCACACTATTATAGTATTTTGTAACTTGATTTTCCCTTTGAACAATATATCAGTTTTTTGTGTTAACTCTTCTTACATTATACAATTTTAATGATTCCACAGTAAACCGCTATGTAGTGGTATTATAATAATATTTGGTCAGTCACTTATTGGTCTATTTGGGTTTCCAATTTATTATTATATAAATATGCTGCACTAAATATTCTGGTAGCTGACTCATGTGCAACTATATTTTTTCTTTTATTAACAGTTATTGTAAACAGTAAGATAACTCAATTAGATTACCAAGTACAAAATCAACATATATGTAGTTTACATATATTCAAACAATATTTAGGAAGACTTAAGGAAGAAAAGTTTTCATATATAACAGTAATAAAAATATATTAATATGTCAATAAAAACGTGAGACCTATTAAAAATTAAAATTAAAATACCACTGAAGCCAAAAAAATAGACTTTCTATAAATAGAAGGGCCATATTGTTTTGTAAATTAAATTGTAATTTTAACAAAACCTCAATGAAAGTTTCACAGTTTTAAGCTATATCACCTGATGATAAATTTAGTGAAAAAATAAATATAGAAATGGTACCAGCACTAAAACACATTAGGGCATTTTTTTAAAAGTTTAAATAATTTAATAGTATCAAAATGGTCTACTAGCAAAACAGAATGTCCTGAAGTAAGTACACTCAGATACACATAGAAATCGACTATATAAGCAGACATCATCTCGAATCACTGTGAAAAAGAAGTATTCAATAAATGTTATAGGGATAAATAAAGTAATATCCCTGCCTCACTTTATTTACCATGATAACTTCCAGATATGCAAGATAATTATTTAAATAACACAACCATATAATGATAAGAAAACTTAAATTTTTTTTCTATACATATCTGTAGTTAGCAAGAACTGTCTATTGCATGAGTCAAAATCCCCAAGTCATAAATTATTCCACTATTACATTTTGTTACATAAAAATCAATACTTAAGGAAATAAGCATCATAAAAAAACTTTTGAAAAAGACAACTAAGGGAGATTTTTATAGTTCATATCACAAAGAGCTATTCTTCCTAACCTAACATGTTGATTGACAAAATCATATCCATTTTGAGACAGAAAATTTTGATAGATGAGTTTAGGTCATTAACAATCAGGGTTATTATTGAGATATGATTTGTATTCCCAGTCATTGTGACTTATTTTTGGTTTTTAACTTGAGTAGGTTTCTCCCTTGATTGACTTTTCCTTTAGGGTAGTTCTTCCCTTTGCTGACCTACATTGTTGTTTTTTATTTCCTCCTCATGGAATATCTTGCTGAGAATATTCTGTAGTGCAGGCTTTCTATTTGTAAATACTTTTAACTTTTGTTTATCATGGAAGGATTTTGTTTTGTCTTCAAATCTGAAAGTTTTGCTGGGTGTAAGATTATTCTTTGGCAGTCATGGTCCCTATGAGCTTGAAATCCATTGTCTGCATCCCTTTTAGCTTTTAGGGTCTGGGCTGAGAAATCTGCTGATATCCATGTTGGTTTCCCCCTACATGTAATGTGATGTTTTACTTTCAAAGTCTTTAAAATTCTATCTTTATTTTGGATGTTAGGCACTTTCATTATAATGTTCCTTGGTGTGGATCTGTTGTAATTTTGTAAGCCTCTTATACTTGATTTTCCATTTCATTCTTCAGGTTTTGAAAATTTTCAGATATTATTTCATTGAATAGTTTGTTCATTTCTTTGGTTTGTTCTCTTTGCCTTCCTCAATCCTGATAATTCTTAAATTTGGGCTTTTAAAGATATTCCATAGTCTTGGATGTTCCATTCATAGTTTATTACCATCTTTTCTGTTTGGTCAACATTATTTTCAAAATTAACTTTTTGTCTGTGGTTCTGTCTTCCAAGTGGTCTAGTCTGTTGGTGATGCTTTCCATTGAGGATTTTATTTGGTTTATTGTTTTCTTCATTTCAAGAATTTCTGTTGTGTTTGCTTTGAGAATCTCTATCTCTTTGTTGAAATGATCTTTTACCTCCTGCAGTTGCTCTTTCAACTGTTTTTTGGAGTGATAGTTCATTGCCCACATTTGCTTTCTTATCTCATCCTTTGCTTCACAAATCATTTTAATTAAGTATAGTCTGAACTCCTTCTCTGACATTTCTTTTATTATTCTGTCATTGGATTCTATTAATATAGAATCTTGGTTTGTTTGGAATACTTTCTTCCCTTGTTTTTTCATGTTGATCATGTATCTTCTTCTCTAGCAGTGCCTATCTGGGGTATAGCACTTTTCCCCCTATAGACTTATATTGACTGTGTAGTTTTCCAAAAACCTCTTCTTTAAGGGGGAAATCAATATTAGCAGCACCCAGTACAGATAATATATGACACTATACCAAATACCCCTTATGAAGACATTAACAGTGTTATAATAAACAGAGGATGAGTTTGATTATTATCTACACTATGTCAAATAGATTTGCAATGAGATCTGCAATTTCTAATGGTAGATAAGGAGGATGGGGAAATGTGTAGGATGTAACTGTTAATGGGATAAATTAGAGTATATAGAAGTACTAAACCATAGGAAGAGTGAAAGTGGAATTAAAAGAAGTTGGATGTTAGCATGAGAAAAGGAAGAAAGAGACTCTGAAGAAACAGGTAAACAAAAGGAAATAGAGTGAGAAAAATTAAGAAATAAAAACTTGAAAATGTTTAAAAGGAGACAAAAATCTACACTATAATAATCATATACTATTCACACCTCTCAGTCTTCGATAGCCTGATGAAATAGAGGTACCTGACAATGAGATTCCAGTTTCCAGCAGTTGTCTCAGGGTAGTAATACCCCACCTAAAGATGGTGACACTCACTTCCAGAATAATCCAAGATGGCTGCACTGGCTTCAAATGTGTTGGTAAATGGAGATCTGCAGTGCAGGATGCAGGTGCCAAGTTTCAGTGGGGCAGTTAGTCAGGTCCTGGAGGAGTGGTGTGTTCAGTCTGGCTGGGGGTTCTGCAGGTCCTATTTCTTGTCCCAAAATGGTGGCAGTCCCATGTAGCCAAACCTGTGGGTGCTGTGACATGGACTTCCAGGCAACAGTGGTCAGCAGGCAATCCACTGGTGGTCTGCAGGCAGACAATAGGCTAACAATGATTGGCAGGTGGACATCAGGAGGTGGGTGATGGGTGGGTGAAAGGCAGGCAAGAGCCAGGCAAACAGGCAATTGGTGGATGATAGGCAGCAGTCAGTGGGACAATCTATACTCAAAAGTAGGCAATATGCTGGCAGATGGCAGGTGATAACAGTGGACAAATGGATAAAAAGCAGGGGATCAATGAGCAGCAGAGACTGCCTCACAGAGAAACAAATTTTCTCTTCTTGAATTCTGAGTTATGGAGCAACAAGGAATGTAACCTCCCTCTAGTCCACCATCTTGGATCTCTCACAAGTCAATATTGATGTATCTATACCATCAAGTCAATTTCGACAAATCTAATCAGTCAAGTTTATATTGACAAATCTACCCAAATGGGTTGATAATGACAAATCTACCCCAAAGAGTCAATTTTGACAAATTTATATCAAAGAATTAATATGGACAAATCAATATAAACAATATTCACCAACAAGGCAGTATTGATGAATCTAGACTGATGAGTGGATATTGACAAATCTACCCAATGTGTGGATATTGACAAATGTACCCCAACCAGTCAATACTGATGTATCTGCCCCTACAGGTCAACATCATTTAATCTACAACTTTGAGTCAATATCAATGAATCTACACTCATGGATCAATATTGATGAATCTACACCTTTAATTTAATATTGATGAGTCTACACCATTGAGTCGATATCTATGAATCTACCCCTGTGTTTCAATATTGACAAATCTTCACTGATGAGTTGATGTTGATGAATCTTCATCAATGAGTCAATATTGATGTATCAAAAGTGATATACCTACAATGACATATTCATATTGATGAATTTACCCAATCAAGTTGATACTGTCAAATCTACCTGATAGTTTATTATGGATGAATCTACACTGATGAGCCAATAACACCAAATGTACACAAGAGTCGAATATGACAAATTTACCATGACTGGTCCATATTAATGAGTAAACACCTATGGATCAATGTCAATGAATCTATCTCATCAAGTCAATATTGGTGAATCTACCCCAATGGGTCAATATCAGCAAATCAACCCTGATGGGTCAATATCAGTGAATTGACACCAATTTCTTGATATTGATGAGTCTACCAACATGGCAATATTGATGAATCTATACCAGCAAATTGATATGATGAATCTACTCTGTTGAGTTGATATCAACCAATCTAATATGAAGAATTTATATTGACAAACTGATATCAAACAATCAAACCTGATGTGTCAATGCTGACAAATCTACACAGATGAACTGATATCAATGAATACCCAGACAGGTTGATATTAACTAATGTACCCAGATCAGTCAATATCAATGAATCTACATTTTTATATAGTTTTCAAAAAGTTGATATTGATGAATCTACTCCAGGGGGTCAATATAAATGAAACTACATGGCTGGGTCCATATCAATGAATCTAACTGCACCAGTTGATATCAATGAATCTACATTGATGATTTTGATTCCAACAAATCAATACTGATAAATCTACATTGACTAGTTGGTACTTATGAATCTACATAGTTGAGTAAACATCAATGATTATACCCAGTTTAGTCAATAGCAGAGAATTCACAATGACTGCTTGATATTGACAAATCTACATGAACTTGTAAATACTGAAGAATCTACCATGGTCACTTAATATTGGCAAATGTATACAGTTGAGTTGGAATTAACAAACTTATATTGATAAATTGATATCAAAATATTAAAATTGATAAACCTTTACAAGTTGATATTAACTAATATACCCTGTCAAGTAGATATTGACAAATCTACCTCAACATATTGATATCATCAAATCTACACTTGCAAGTAGATAGCAAGGGACTATAACCCAAGAAGTCATAATTGATGAATCTACACTGATGGGTTGATGTCAACATAAGTATGCAGGTGAGAAGATATTGACAAATCTACCCCATCAATATTGACATATCTACATTGAAGAATTGATATTAACAAATCAACATCAGGCAATCTACCCTGATGGGTAGATAATGATGAATCTATAGCTCCAATATTATATGAATAAGTTTACATATTTGAGTCAATATTGACAAATGTAGACCAATGGTTTGACACTGAAGAGATAATATTCAAGGAGCATGGAAATGGTGCTTTACCCACTGAGCACATACCATGGGGCACAGAGCTAGGGCAGGAAGTGGTTATTGCTGTTACTCTTTGATAAGATACAAGATCTCAGGTGAGCACATTCTTAGCAAGTTAATTCATAGAGAATCAATCAGGTCACTCACCCCTCAAATGGTACTGAGCAACACAGTGTGCCTGGAGTGGTTCAGGGAAAAGACAGTGAGCAGGACTTGGAGACAGTAAGACCCCCTTGGGAACAGACATATAGACCCAATCAACAGAGCACACAAAGAAGGAAATGCAAGTGGAGAGGACACCTGAAGACCACCAGACTGATGTTGGAGGGTGATCCCAGGGCTGTGTCAACAGAATGCTCAGGAAGAAACCCTGGGGTGGTGGCATTTTAGCAGAGCTCTGTAAGAGGAGAAGTCATCTGTGGGACTGTTTTGCAGGGGAATCTGAATGGGTAAAGGCCCAGAGGTGGGACCCAGCTCTGTTGTGACCTTTGCAATATGAGGTCAGCAGCAGGCTGGAATTGGGGGATATGAAGGGTGACTGGGAGGACCCTGGTCTTGGGAAGATTGGCAGGCAGATGTGTGACCTGGTACCAAGGGCTTTCCCTCAACCATCCCCTTTCCACTGGTACTGTCCTTGGGGCTCAATCCAGACATTTTTATGGTAAATCAGGGAATTGACCATTGATGCTGAGAAGCCACTAATATGGGCCTGGACTAAATGACCTTCCAGGAGCCATAAGGCAGGAGGAGGAGGGGTGGCCTGGAGACAGTGCTAAACTGTGGCCATAGGTCTTGCAGTGGGGCCCTGGGAAACTCAAATCTCTCCCAGGCCAGAAGGAAAAGCCACAGTTGATAAAGGTGCTGACTCCTGGCTGGGGCAGATGGTGGGGAGCAGAAGATCCAAGGCACAGGGTCACAGTGATACTGACACTCCTCATGGCCAAGGAATTTGATTCTCCTCCAGAGAGGACTGGGGTTTGAAAGGAAGGTTAATGTTGGGAGAAGCTCAGTGAAGATGGCATGTGATGTCCCCAGACCCTGAGTTTGGGTTACTGACCCAATCTGAATTAGAGATGGAGCAAGAGATTTTCACCATATGTGTGTGAGGCAGATTTGGGTCCCTGAGTCCCTGTGTTCCTCAGGGAAGGTAAGTGCCTTTTGCTTCTCTGGGTCTTTGTTTCCCATCTGGAAAATGGGCATGATTGTGGTACCTAGCACATGACCTGTGACCATTCTTTCAATGAATTCATTCCAGAAATATTTACTGAGTGCCTGCTGCTTGCCAGTCCCTGTTGCATGCATGGATACGAAGAGCTGATCGTCATTGAGAGCTGACTGCCCTCCAGACTCCTTGATCAGAGCTTCTCTGCTTCATCCTTAGAATCTCCAGCAACCCCTGAAGCCATGTGCTGTGCTCTGAGGCTCAGAGTGGGAAAGAACTTAACCAGGACCTCACACTGGTGAAGGAGCAGACCTGGGATTTGAATCTGGGAAACCTGGCCTAGGGACCACCCCACCCACAAAACTCTGACTTCTCCTGAGGTGCAGGGTGGGTAGCAGTCATGAGCCCCATCTTTCTGCACCCCTCTGGCCCATACCAATATGTCCCAGGACCTATCATTGCCCCATCCTTGAAACTTCTTCAATGACAGCATATGTGGGGGGGAAGGTTGATGTCAGTGCTAGGGGCAAGAGCCTGTGTTCACAGCATGGAGCCCACCTAACTGCCCTCCCACCGCCATCTGTCAGGCCCTGCACCCCTGCCTCGACCCACCATCCACCTGACCCTCTCCACATGAAGGGCCAGAGCACACTTCGTAGCATCTGTGGCTCATCAAAGAAGAGTGAAAAGGCTCCCTGAGGAGCCCTGTTCTGTCCTGATGCCAGGGCTCCCCTGCAAAGAGCCGACCTGGTCCCAGAGTTGCTTCTCTGTCTCTGCCAGAGGTGGGAGATGCTCCCAGTACAGACTCCAGAGCTGGAGGCTCCTGTGCACTTGGCCTAAATCCCACTCTCCCTCCCAAGCACTGTTCTAGCCTTGGAAACCAACTTTTGGACAGTAAGAACAGCCCCCAGAGGCAGCAGGGGAACAGACCCTGGGAATACGCATGTGTCTTGCATGTGGCCAAGATTTAACTGCCTAGCCTGGAGAAGCTGCTGAGTCCACAGGCCACCAGGGAGTGCAAAACTCAGCCATGGCATGAGGAGAATTGAAGATCAAGACATCAAGCATCGGTGTAGGAAATCAAGAGTGTCACCCACTGCTGGGGGGATGTAAATGGTGCAGCCCCTATGGAAGATGGTCTGACAGCTCCCCAAAAGTTAAATATGAAATTATGGAATGCCCCAACAATTCCACTTCCTGAGATATCCCCAAGAAAAATGAAAACATGTATCCACACAAAAACTTGTGCATACATGCCCAAGGAAGCTTAGATCATAACAGCCAAACTGGGAGGCACCCCAAATGTCCATCTACAGATGAACAGATAAAAACAAAAAAGTGGTACAGGGACTGGGGACATGGTTCAGTGGCATAACACTTGCTTGGCTGGACTGAAGACATGGAATTCATCCCCAGTGCTGGCAAAAAAGGAAAAGTGGTCTGTGTGTCCAGAGGCATGTGATTCTACCACATGTGAGTTCAGGCCACAAGTGAATGGGATATGAAAGCAGTGAAATGAAGGTAGCCAGGAATGAAAGATGATACTGACAGAAAAAAAAAAAACAACAGGATAGGTAGGTCTGTGGGAGTGCCCAAGGCTGGGACCAGAGATGGGCATGGCTATGCACCCCACGACTGCTCCACCCACGGCCTGACAGAGGCCTGCTGTCCATGCTAGGCCTCAGAGTCTGTGCCAAGACCAGGCTCATAATAGGTCCTCAGCCGATACCTGTGAGGAAATGCTGTCTCAGACATCAGTGTAACTAGGAAGGAACCCAGGAGCCCACGGGGGAGAGGCTTTACTGGGTGACCTGGGCAAACACCACCAACTCATGGGCAAAGCTGGAGAGATTCTTGGCAAGATGTGTGGAAATATAAGTTAATTGACTTAAACTTTAGCAAAAGCCTCTCTTTGTAAAAGTGCTGGAGGAAAGGAGCCTAATGTCCCCTAAAATTAGCACCACTGTTCAGGTGTGGAATGTGAGACTCCTCCTGCCCTGTCCTTTTCAGTCATGTGAGGGGAAGGGAGACACTGCACTGTATTTAGTCTCTCATCTCTTCTTCTATTCACCTATCTAGTCCACACCTGCGGACAGGTGGTCCCTGGCTGATGACCGCTACTTAGATTTTTTTTTCTCACATTTTGCAGTAATAGACCTTGTACAATAGATGACAGCAGGTCTCCAACACTTTATTACAAAACAGGGCTTGCATTAGGTGACTTCGTGCCCTGTAGCTAATGTGAAGTGTTCTGAGCCTGCTCCGGATAGGCTGGGCTGAGCTGTGGTGTCTGGAAGCTGGTGTGTTCAATGAATTTCCACCTGTGGTATTTTCAACTTAATGGTGTGTGTGTTGGAATGGGACCCCATGGTAAGGCCCTAGAGCATTCATAGTCATCATTTGTGTGAAAGTGGTCTGCACACTGGGGACAGAGAGAGGAAAAGATGAGGAAGGACCCTGCTCTTCAGAACTGACAGATTGCAGCAATGTCTTCTGATTGTGGAATTGATGAGAAAACACAAGATATGACAGACAGTGACCAGGTTGTGTGTGTGGAGGGGCAGCTATTTTAACTGGGCCAGTCAGTTAAGGATTTGCTGAGGACATGACTTTGGCCTGAGACTTGGGAGTAACTTTCCAGGTAGAGGGCATGGTTGGCATAAAGGCACACACATGGTGGCCATCCAGAAGCAGCAGAAGACCAATTTGGCAGAGGTGGAACAAGTCCCAGACAGGCACAGTGAGAGGAGAGGACTGACCACTCTGTAGACCATGATGAGGATCCAGGTCTGACTGGGAGCTGGACAAGCATGCTGGTCCATGGAACAGAGTGTGCACAATGCACGTTCTGTGTCACATCATACCATTCTGGGGTTTGCATTCATCAAGTTGAACTTGAGTTCTATCCTGCACTTGTCTGGGCAGGGTATTTCCTTGACTCATCATCTGTTGGGGACCCAGCCAGGGTCACTTTGGTCAGAAACCTCTAGGAAGTCAGACCTGCAGTCGCAGAAGCCCCCCTACAAAGGTCTGTACTACCTGAGGGAAGCAAAGGGGAGAGAGGGCCATCCCTTCTTCCAAGGGCTATCACTGGCCTGAGATAGGGAACCCTTGCCTGTGTAAATCAATTAAGGAGTAACAGGACTCAGTACTAGTAAGATGATTCTGCAAGACATCTCCAGAATATTCTGGAAAGATTGTGGAGCTAAAAGTAAAAGATCAGATTGTAAAGTTAGGGGAGATTTGTGACCAGGAGGTAGGAAAGTTAATCCAGCAGGGCTAATTACAAGGGCAAAGGACATGATGTGGCAGGGACTGTGGCAGCAGAGGAAGTGATGAGAAGCCTGAAACTGCAGGTAGGTACTGGTGGTACTGGGACAGGTGGCCATGTGGTGGTGTGTAGGGGAGGGGAGTTGGTTCTGATCATGAAAGACCTAAAGTGAAAGCTTTCAAGTAGTACTCTGACCCTCAGATCTTCTCCTCACCCTGAACCACCTCATCAATTCTTTGACTCCTATCTCACAAAGGGCAGGTCTTAGAAAAACCGTGTAATGGTAACTTCAACACAAGTACATATTTATATTCTGTTTTGAGAACAAAGTATCCATGGCCAATAATGAAGCTCCATGAAATCATCAGGGACCACAGATTTTTCCTACTTCTGCTACACTACAGTTGACTTCCACCCCATGGCCACTTCATTCTCCAAAATGGCTAGTGAGCACCAGTCAAAGTGTCTACATTCCAGGAAGTCAGAAAGAGGAATACAATCAAAGCACAAAAGCATAGCTTCCCATGTATCTGCTCTCTACCTTCAAATCTTACACAGATGTATTCTGATATGATGGTCTTCACTTTATTATATAACCTTGACCTAGTGCCAAGGAGAGTGACAAATTCATCTTCCTCTTAGGAAGCCAAGTGTCTATCTAACCTGGGGGTTCTCTTTCCAAGGAAGAAGAGGAGACCAGATATGTGCTGGGCAACAAGCAGTTCCTTCTAGACCCCAGATTTTGTCTCTTTCAATATCTTTGAAGGAAACTGACACCAAGGCTCAGCATTGCATGGAAACCCCCTCCTTTTTCTGACTAATTACCATGACTTTCAACCCAATCCTGAGACCGACATCTGACCAGGATAAAGAATCTGGTCCTGCAACCTCCTTGAGGACTGTGCACTGAATGAGTTTCACCCCCTGTGACACACAGAAGAGCATAAGAGCATACGGGGACCTGAGGAAACACACCCAGTGCCCATGTCCAGCAATGAGGGAGCATCAGGCAATTTAAATTATGATACTTTTTAGAAGTGGGACCTTGACAGGAGGGCTCTTGATGTGGATTTCTGAATCCTATTAATGGGATATAATTATCCCTGGAATCCCTCAATATCCCTCTTTAGCTATCTTTTCCAGTTAGGCTGACCTCAGAGTGATGATAAAAATAGAAAAAAAAAATAGGGAGAGTTTTGTTAAGAAGGAAGTGACAGAATTCCTTCTCAAATGGACTTAAATTTTGATTGGGGACTTACTGGCTCAAGTGACAGCAAAGGGAACAGCTCCAGTCACAACTAGATCCAGGAGATTAAATGGTGTGTTCAGAAAACCCTCCAATTATTGACTTCCCTCTATCTTGGCTTCATTGTCTGGCAGGTTCTGCCCTTGTAGTGACAAAGGAACCCAACACCTCTTAGTTAAATGCTGCCACATGGCAAACACTTCCATCATAAATCCCTACAAAAAGCCTGGGATTCACACACATTGGATCACCCTGTGATCACCTGAAATGGAAGAAACTTGTGGGTCATATCCTTCTCATATGGAGTATTCTTCCATAGTCCACCAATCTTCAGAATTGAAAGGAGCCCGTGCAGCTGATGATAGAGCAAATCCTTCCTCCTGCTGTGCACAATCAGTTCAGGCCTTCTCTCCTGTCCCTGGGAAGCTCTTTCCCAGAGGAAATAAGGGACCCCAATAACCTGGTCCTCCTGACAAACCCTCATCAGAACACTGGACTCTCTGGTTCCCACCTGGGACACCTCTTACCACCCTCCCACCAGGAACTGGGAGCACCAAGTCTCTCCTCAGAGGAGCCCTAACACTAAAGCCAGCAGCACAGAGCACTTCCAAGACTGGTGTCCTGTGCCCAGGCAGCTGGAGTGCCTGTCTCAGCCTCTGAGGCACCCTCTGGATGCCATCTCTTGTAAGCTATTGAGAAATGGCACCCAGCAATGAAGACCATATTTTCATGTCATGTATTTCTCTGCTTCTCTGCAAGCTCTTCTGCTTTTCCAGCTTGTGAGTCCCTCTTCTGCTCATTTCTTTGACTCTGAATAAATATTTGGTTCTCACAATAAACATTTCTAAAGTACCTACACTAGACTAGGGTACTGCTGGAGTCCCAGGATACAAAGGTGCAAACAACAAGGAGCTCCATTCAGTTGGGAAGACTGGCTTAAGATTGAGCTGGCTGATCTCACAGTGACAGAGGCTTCAAGGAGCCCCAGGAGGGCTCATAGCCAGGGTTTAGGGTCTAGATCCAGCACCCACCACTGTCAAGTGCCACCTTCCATGTAGAATCCTCCAGATGCTTTGATTTTGACTGTGAGAGGGAAGAGGAGACACAGAGAGGGTGTTGCCTTGGAGGTGTCTCTGGGCAAGGCCTTTAAGATGCTGGCATTTCCTTCCACCACATCTTCTGGTTGGTCTATGGCCCACAGAAGTCCCCAGCTTCAAAGCAGGCTCTCAAACAGGTCCCTGGTGTCTGGCATCATTGTCTGGCAGATCCTGCCACAGAGAGCACCAAACCCTAGATATACTGTGATTTTTTACATATACATACCTAGGATAAAGTTTGATATATACATTGGGCACAATAAGAGATTAACAACAACAAACAATAAAATAGAACAATTATAACAGCAGAGAGTAATAAAATTATCAGCATCACTGCTCTTGCATCTTTGGTGACAATATTAAGAAAAAATAAGGGTTATTTAAACACAAGCACCACAAGACTGAGACATTCAATCAGATAACTGACATGTCTACTAAGCAACTAATAGGCAGGTAGTCCATACTGCATGGATAAACCAGACAAGGGGTGAGTCACACCCAAGGCAGGATGGGGTAAAACTGAAGGATATCACATCACACTGCACAGAACTGCATGCAATTTAAAATGATTAATTGTTTCTGAAATTTTTCATTTATTTTTTTCTGACAGTTGTGCATAAGTGAAACCATGGAAAGTGTAGAGAAGGGTGAGATCAATTGTATCCCCACCCCTGCCTCCCACTCCTGTTTTGAAGAGCAGGATTTGTTTTGATACAATCATAATTAACACATATTCAGTAAACAACTTATTCACAAATTGTACCAAGTTCCTTGCTATTAAATTCTGCAGATGGTTTCTGATACAAATATTTATGAGTCTTATTTCAGTGGCATATGGTCTAAGAGGTGAGAGCAACATGGGTGATGGATGTGACTCCTCTCCCATGTATGTCTCTGCCCCTCCCTGCTGATTCTGGATTGTCAGTGCCCCTCCCATCCCTGCCAAAATGCCAGTGGGATTGGCAGCCGGCCTGTGGGTGATCCCCTCCAGAGACCCAGACGTGGGCTCCATTGTGTCTCATGACCTGGATAAGGGAGAAGTTTTGGGAAAGTGGGAAACAGAGGGAGGTGAAAAGGAGAGGGGAGGAGTCCAGAGAGGCAGAGTGTGTAGAGAATAGGACTGTCTCAGTCTCTGTTTCTTTTTGCCTGTCTCCTTCAAACACACCAACATGTCTGAATGGATAAACAAGATGGACTCTCTGTTGTCCAGTGCATATTAATTATAAAAAGGAATGAAATCATCCATTCTCCATGGATAAACCTTAGAAATGCACTAAGAAATTAAAGATAGACACACAGACAGTGTGGTCTGGCCCCAACTGGATGAAGTGTCTAGCCTAAACACATTCATGAAAGCAGCGCAGCTTGGTGTTGCCTGGGGCTGGAGAATGGAGGACTCGAGAGAGAGTCTAGCAGGTGTGGGGCAAACTCTATGGATGGAGATGCTCTGAGACTAGATGGTGGTCATGGATGCACAACTTTGTGCTTTCCCGAGACCTCTGAGCTCATGCACAGGATGTTTGTCCTGAGTAGGAGAGAAGATTGCTTTGAATGGGTGTATTTAATGGTGTGGGAGTTAAACTGCAATAAAGCATGTCTCTGCAAATGCAACATCACTGGAGTTTGTCACACGCTGAGCATCACTGTGTCTGGTGCAGGGGCACAATGATGCCACACAGGGTTAGGTAAGCAGATCCTAGCTCACCAGACTGGTTATGGGTTTTCAGGGTAGATGTGACTCTATTGGATTTCACCTTAGAGTAGTTGTAGATTCTCCTCAGCCCTCAGATGCTTGCCAGGATAAAGAGACTCCTAACCTGGGAAGACTATCCCTAATGGGACACTCTGTGCAGACATGGGCCCTGGTGACTCTGGGCAGGGCTGACTTTCTCATTTTTCTAAAGGAACATTCACAAATGTTAGTGGCCATGAACTCCCAGGACCACCCTGGAACTTCCTCCTGATGTGATCACAAGGATAGAAATGTATTTGTCAAGAACCAGGTTGGAGGGGCTTTGTCCTCCCCAGTTCTGCATCTCCAACTCCTCCACTCATCTTGAGTATCATCATGCCTTCCTCTGCCCATCACCTGAGGCCATTATATCTGTGTGTTCTGCTAAAGGGAAGGACCAACACTGGCCACCTTGGCCACCCGCCAGTCACCAGACCAGATGAGTGTGGACCAGAAGCCCATGAGGTCCCTCCCCACTCTGTGGATGCCCTCTGTGCTGGGTACCTTCAACACCTGGCAGAGAGGAAGCACTCTTGCTCTTCAAAGATAAACTATTTTCCAACATGACTGACCTGTTATGTTTGGATGTGAGGTGACCCCCAAATGCTCATGTTAGATAATGTAGCAATGTTCAGAGGTGAAATGATTAGATCACAAGAACCAAAACCTGATTAGTGGGTTAATTCATTTGATGGACTTGAAGACTACTGTACTGGGTGCTAACTGTAGGCAGGTGGGATATGGCTGAGAAGGTGGGACTCTGGGGCTTGCCCTTGGGGATTGTATTTTGTCCCGAAAGCTCCTCCCTTTCTCTCTGCTTCCCAGTTGCCTGAACTGAGCAGCACTCCTCTGTTACACCCTGCTGCCATACTGATCTGCCTCACCTCAGGCCCAGAGCAGTGGAGTAAGGCCAATCATACACTAAGACCTGTGAACCCAGGAGCCCAAATAAATTTTTCCTCCTGTAAATTGTAATTGTCAGGTTTATGTGTCACAGTGATGAATAGCAGATGAGCACAAGCCCCTGCAGACAGCCAACACATTCATTTGAACTCAACTAGGAAAGACTGATGCCTGTCCCTCCCTGAGAGGGACACACAGACACACAGAGCTTCACCAGCAATGTGGACCCAGCCCTGTTTCTGTCTCTTAAGCCCCCTGTGAATCACAGTACTTGCTATCCATGGGATGGCTCCAGTTCTGCCTCACAGACTGTCACAGCACACCTGCCTCATTCCAATGCTTTGCAGCCTTCACTCATTAATGGTCATGATGGCCCAGGGATGCACACATTCTCACCCCTACTCCATACGTAAGGACTTGGAGGTGAAGGGAAGTTACTTAAATCACCCATGAAGACACAGTTGGCAAGAGGGGCAGCCAGGATGCGAGTTCTAGGTTTGCTTTCCTAAGACATTCTGAGAACTGGTCTGCTGAGTAGATGACACACTGTCCCCACTGCTACCTGAGGAGGCTCATTCTATGTCTTGACCTCCATGGATACAGGTTAACCTGTGGCCAAGTGCACGAACCTGAGTAAGCATAGATGCTCCTGACAAGTTCTGGGAAAAATGTGGAGGGACTGGAACCCTCCCTGTCTGTGGAGGGTGTGGGTGCTGGCCAGCCCCAAGGAGGGCAGTTCATCTAATGGAATTGAAGCTGTGGAGACTCCAGGGACCAGAAACACACCTTTGGTGTATCCTCAGCAGAAATGCCACAGGACACATGTCCAAGGAAGCCCACCACAGAACTGCAGCAGAGGGAAGACCTGGAGATGATCCAAGAAGCCTCTTACAGGAGACAGATAAGTACCAGGGTATGCCTGCAGTCCACTGTGACTATCGTGACTATCAGGATGAAGCCATATCCAGCAAAATCAGACAAAAAAGAAAGTATGTGAAGTCTGAATCAGGTAAAACTCAGACCTGCGGTCAGCAAGTGGGATTGGGTGGCAAGGAAACAGAGAATCACAGGAAGTCTCTGCCTGAGTCAGGAGTGATGACCTTGGAGGCTGTGGTTGTGCAAGGAGACAGAAGGTTTCTGGGAGCACCTGCATCCTGCAGTGGTACCTGAGTGTTCACTTCACCTGCCTGTTAATGATCACAAAGGCATATCATGCTCTTCCTTGATATGTTATATATGGCAAAATTAAATAAAATACAATAAATGATGGTCCCACAAACACAGGCAGTGGTCTCCTAACCCACCTGGGGGATCCTTAATTTTTCACCAGTTATTAATGACACCCCCTCTGTGTCCAAGTGACTCTAGGCCACTTTGTCCACAACTGCAAGTTTGCTTCTGCTCTACTTATCAAAAGCAGGGTGTAGCTTCCATAGAAAGACACTTTGGCCTGCACCTGGGGTCAGGGCATTCAGAAGCATGTGGCCCTTTCTTGCTGGTGTGGCCATTCCATGATCCAGCTCTCCAACCTCAGCTCCAGAAAAGGTCTCATTTACTCCTCTGTGAACAGAGGACATGTTGAGGAAAATGAAAACACTCTGCTTCCCAGGGATGACTGTGTTACTGCAGTTGCCCAGAGAAAACTTCTACTGAGGATGCCCCTTGGATTCCCAGCCTATCTCCACATTCACTGAGTATGAGGCCATTTTCTTCCTGGTGACTATGGAGAAGAAATTCATACCTGTACATCTGCTGCACTTGGGGCTCACTTCCCAATGCTTAGATATTTGCTCTTCTTCTTTCTGTTATGAGATTGGGGCCACTTTTGGTCCTCCTGGCATGTGTGTGACCGGAGTGGTGGGTGGTTGTCATGTTGGACAAGTATTCTGTGCCTGAATCTGCACAAAGAACCACAAGTGGCCAGTGCTGCTTTGAGGAGCTTTGGGGGAATGTAGTGGCCACATTCTTTTTTTTTTCAATTTATTTTTATTGTAAACAAATGGGATACATGTTGCTTCTGTTTGTACATGAAGTAAAAGCATACCATTTGTATAATCATACATCTACATAAGGTAATGGTGTTTGATTCATTCTGTATGTTTTTCCTTTCTCCCCACCCCTCCCAACCCTCTTATCCTTCTATACAGTTCCTTCTTCCTCCATTCTTGTCCCCCTCCCACCCCCCATTATGTGTTATCATCTGCTTATAGGCGAGATCATTTGTCCATTTTTGAGATTGGCTTATCTCACTTAGCATGATATTCTCCAATTTCATCCATTTGCCTGCAAATGCAATAATTTGATTATTCTTTATAGCTGAGTAATATTGCATTTTATATATATATATATCACAACTTCTTTATCCATTAATCAATTGAAGGACATCTAGGTCAGTTCCAAAATCTGGCTATTGTGAATTGAGCAGCTATGAACATTGATGTGGCTTTTAAGTCCTTTGGGTATAAGCCAAGGAGTGGGATAGCTGGGTCAAATGGTGGTTCTATTCCAAGCATTCTGAGGAATCTCCACACTGCTTTCCAGAGTGGCTGCACTAATTTGCAACCCCAGCAGCAATGTATGAGTGTATCTTTTTCCCCACAACCTCTCCAACTTCTATTGCTGCTTGTATTCTTGATAATTGCCATTCTAATTGGGGTGAGATGAAATCTTAGGGTTGTTTTGATTTGCATTTCTCTTATTACTAGAGATGATGAACATTTTTTCATATATTTGTTGATTTCTTGTAGATCTTCTGTGATGTGTCTGTTCATTTCCTAAGCCCATTTATTGATTGGGTTATTTGTATTCTTGATGTAGAACTTTTTGAGTTTTTATATATTCTGGAAATTAGTGCTCTATCTGAAGTATGAGTGGCAAAATATTCTCCCACTTGTAGGTTCTCTCTTCACATTGCTGATAGTTTCCTTTGCTGAGAGAAAGCTTTTTAGTTTGAATCTATCCCAGTTATTGATTCTGGCTTTTATTTCTTGTGCTATGGGAGTCCTATTAAGGAAGTCTGATCCTAAGCCAACATGTTGAAGAGTTGGACCTAATTTTTCTTCTTTAAGATGCAGGGTCTCTGATCTGATTCTGAGGTTAATGGTCCACTTTGAGTTGAATTTTGTGCAGGGTGAGAGATAGGGGTTTAGTTTCATTCTGCTGTGCATGGATTTCCAATTTTCTCAGCACCATTTGTTGAAGAGACTTTATTTTCTCCATTGCATATTTTTGGCGCCTTTGTCTAGTATGAGAAAATTGTATTTATTTGGGTTTGTGTCCATGTCCTCTATTCTGTACCATTGATCTACCTGTCTATTTTGGTACCAGTGCCATGCCGTTTTTGTTACTATTGCTTTGTGTTATAGTTGAAGATCTGGTATTGCAATACCTGCTGTTTCATTCTTCCTGCTAAGGATGCTTTTGCTATTCTGGCTTTTTTATTCTTCCAGATGAATTTCATGATTGCTTGCTCTATTTATTGTAAAGTATATTATTGGGATTTTAATTAGAATTGCATTGAATCTGTATAGCACTTTTGGTAGTATTGTCATTTTGACAATATTAATTCTGCCTCCCCAAGAACATGGGAGATCTTTCCATCTTCTTAGGTGTTCCTCAATTTCTTTCTTCAATGTTTTCTAGTTTTCATTGTAGAGATCTTTTACTTCTTTTGTTAGATTGATTCCCAAGTATTTTATATTTTTTTGAGGCTATTGCAAATGGAGTTGTTTTACTCATTTCCCTTTCAGATGATTCATCGCTTGCATATAAAAATGCTTTAAATTTATGTGTGTTGATTTTCTGGCCTGCTATTATGCTGAATTCATTGATGGGTTCTAGAAGTTTTCTGGAGGAGTTTCTTTGATCCTCTAAATATAGAATCATGTCATCAGCATATACTGACAGCTTAAGTTCCTCTTTTCCTATTCGTATCCCTTTAACTTGTTTGGTCTGTCTAATTGTTCTGGCTAGAGTTTCGAGGACAATATTGAAAAGAAGTGGTGAAAGAGGACATTCCTGTCTTTTCCCCATTTTTAAAGGGAATGCTTTCAGTTTTTCTCCATTAAGAATGATGTTGGCCATGGGCTTAGCATAAATAGCCTTTACAATGCTCAGGTATGTTCCTACTATCCCTACTTTTTCTAGTGTTTTGAGCATGAAGGCATGTTGTATTTTGTTGAACAATTTTTCTGTGTCAATTGAAATAACCATATGATTCTTATCCTTAAGTCTATTGCATGATGGATTACATTTATTGATTTTTGGATGTTAAACCATCCTTGCATTCCAGGGATGAATCCCACTTGATCATGGTGCACAATTTTCTTAATATGTTTTTGGATACGGGTTGCCAATATTTTGTTAAGGATATTTGCATCTATATTCATTGAGGATATTGATCTAAAATTTTCTTTCCTTGATGTGTCTTTTCCTGGTTTGGGTATGAGGGTAATATTAGCTTCATAGAATGACTTTGATAGGGTACCCTCCTTTTCTATTTCCTTGAATACTCTGAGAAATATTGGAATGAGTTCTTTGAAGGTCTTGTAGAACTCGACTGAGAATCCATCTGGTCCTGGGCTTTTATTGGATGATAGGTTTTTAATGGCTTCTTCTATTTCATTGCTTGATATTGATCTGTTTAAATTGTGTTTGTTCTCCTGGTTCAGTTTGGGAGGAGCATATGTCTCTAGACATTTGTCAATGTCTTTGGTGGTTTCAAATTTGTTGGAATACAAATTTTCGATGTAACTTCTCATTATGTTATGTAACTCAGTGGTGTCTGTCATGATATTTCCTTTTTCATCATGAATTTTAGTAATTTGAGTCTTCTCTCTCTTTCTCTTAGTGTGGCTAAAGGTTTGTCTCTTTTGTTTACTTTTCAGAGAACCATCTTTTTGTTAATTTTTTGAACTTTTTCTTTTGTTTCAATTTCATTGATTTCAGCTCTGATTTTAATTATTTCCTGTCTTCTACTAATTTTGCTGTTATTCTGGTCTTCTTTTTTAGGGTTTTGAGATGTAATGTTAGGTAATTTAGTTGTTGACTTTCCATTCTTTTCTGGAATGTGCTTCATGCAATGAATTTTCCTCTTAGTACCGCTTTCATAGTGTCCCAGAGATTTTGATATGTTGTATCGTTCTCATTGACCTCTAAGAATTTTTTTTATCTCTTCCCTGAGTTTCTGTTATCCATATTTTCTTCAATAACATATTATTTAGTCTCCAGGCATTGGAGTAATTTCTGTTTTTTATTTTGTCATTGATTTCTACTCTCAGTCCATTATGATCTGATAGAACACAAGGCAGTATCTCTACTTTGTTTGCATTTCCTAAGGGCTGATTTGTGGCATAATATATGATCTATTTTTGAGAAGGTTCCATGTGTTGCTGAGAATAAAGTGAATCTGCTCATTGATGGATGGAATATTGTATATATGTCTATTAACTCTAGGATATTGATTGTGTTATTGAGTTCTATGGTTTCATTGGTTGGTTTCTGTTTGAAAGATCTTTCTAGTGGTGACAGCGATGTGTTAAAGTCACCCAGAATTATTGTGTTGTGGTCTATTTGATACCTGAATTTGACAAGAATTTGTTTGATGTACAGGGATGCACCATAATTCGGGTTTAAATATTTACTATCTTTATATCCTCCTGATTTATGATTCCCTTAAGCAGTATGAAATGTTCTTCTTTATCTCTTCTGACTAACTTTGGCTTGAAGTCCACTTTATCTGATATAAGGATGGAAATGCTCCTTTTTTACTGAGTCCATGTGCATGGTAGGTTTTTTTCCCATCTATTCACCTTTAGTCTGTGGACATCTTTTTCTGTGAGATGAGTCTCTTGCAGGCAGCATATTGTTGGTTCTTTCTTTTTAATCCATTCTACCAGTCTATGTCTTTTGATTGATGAGTTTAGGATTACCGTTCAGGGTTATTATTGAGATAAGATTTGTATTCCCAGTCATTTGGGTTTATTTTTGGTTTCAACTTGGCTTAGATTCTCCTTTGAGTGCTGTTTCTCTAAGGTAGTTCCTCCCTTTGCTGAACTACACTGTTGTTTTTTATTTCCTCCTCATGGAATATTTTGTTGAGAACATTCTTTAGGCAGGCTTTCTATTTGTAAATTCTTTTACCTTTCATTTATCATGGAAGGATTTTATTTCATCTTCAAATCTGAAGGTAAGTTTTGTTGGTTATAGAATTCTTGGTTGGCAACCATGTTCTTTCGGAGCTTGAAAAATGTTCTTCCAGGCCCTTTTAGCTTTTAGAGCCTGGGTTGAGAAGTCTGCTGCTATCCATATTGGTTTACCCATATATGTAATCTGATGCTTTTCTCTTGCAGCCTTCAAATCCTATCTTTATTTTGATTATTGACATTTTCAATATAATGTGTCTTGGTGTGGATCTGTTGTAATTTTGTGCATTTGGTGTTCTGTAAGCCTCTTGTATTTGATTTTCCATTTCATTCTTCAGGTTTGGGAAATTTTCTGATATTATTTCATTGAATAGGTTGTTCATTCCTTTGGTTTATATCTCTGTGCCTTCCTCAATCCCAATAATTCTTAAATTTGGTCTTTCCATGATGTCCCATAGTTCTTGGAGATTCTGTTTATGATTTTTTACCATCTTCTCTGTTTGGGCAACTTTATGTTCAAGACTGTATATTTTGTCTTCATTGTCTGAGGTTCTGTCTTCCAAGTGGTCCAGTCTTTTGGTGATGCTTTCCATTGATTTTTTATTTGGATTTTGATTCATTCATTTCAAGTATTTCCTTTTTTTTTTTGAGACTCTCTATCTCTTTGTTGAAATGATCTTTTGCTTCCTGCAGTTTCTCTTTCAACTGCTTATTAGTATTTTCATTCATTGCCTGCATATGCTCTCTTATTTCATCCTTTGCTTCATGAATCATCTTAATCATGTATAATCTGAAGTCCTGTTCCTACATTTCTTCTACCATACTGTTATTGGATTCTATTTACATAGATTTAGATTTG
The DNA here is from genome assembly GCF_902686445.1 of Sciurus carolinensis. Taxonomy (NCBI): domain Eukaryota; kingdom Metazoa; phylum Chordata; class Mammalia; order Rodentia; family Sciuridae; genus Sciurus; species Sciurus carolinensis. The sequence goes on from NW_025920355.1 coordinate 125,554, forward strand.
CTTGAATTCTTTTATTCCCTTGTTTTTTCATGTTGTTCATGCATGTTTCCCTCTAGCAGTGCAGATCTGGGGTATTGCAGATTCCTCCCTATAGGCTTATAGTGGCCCTATAGGTTTTCAAAACCTTTTCTTTAAGGGGAGATCAATATAACAGTGCCTAATTCAGACACTATGTAATCCTAGAACAAATAGTCCCTATGAGGACAATAACAAAATTGTCATAATAAATAGAATGAGTTCAAATATTATCTTCAGTATAACAAACAGATTCACAATAAGGTCTGCAGTTTCTAATGGAGGACAAGGAGGATGCAGAGGGATGTAGGGTGTAGTTGTTAATGGGATAAGAAAGGAATACACAGAAGTTCAATATAATAGAAAGTGTGAGAGTGTAATCAAAAGAAATTGGATGTTTGCTTGTAAAAAGGGAGAAAGAGACTCTGAAGGAACAGATAAACAAAAGGAATAGAGAGCCAAAAAAGTAAAGAAATAAAAACTTAAAATTGTTCAATAAGAAGAAAGAAAATCTACACTATAGCAGTCATATAGTATTCAAACCTCCCAGTCTTCAGTAGCCTGATGTATGAGAGGTACCTGACAATGAACTTCAAGCCTCCAGCAGGTGTCTTAGGATGGGATTTGCCCCACCTAAATATCGGAGCTATGGGCTTCCAGAATTATCAAAGATGGATACTCTGGCTTCCAAATGTGTTGGCAAGTGGAAAGCTTCAGCTGGTGGTGTGGATGTTGTCGGCTGGTGGTCCTGGTGGTGGGGTGCAGTTGGTCATGCAGGGGTCCTGGAGGTCGGGTGTGTTTGGTGTGCTTGCGGGATTGTGGAGGTGGGGTGCAATCAGTCGGTCTGGGGTCCCATGATATGACACAATCAATTGGTCTAGGGGTCATGGCAGCAGGGAGCAGTCAGTGAATGTGAGTTCCCCAGAGGCAGGGAGTGATCTGTCAGGCTGAGGGATCCTGGAGACAGGGCCAGGGGTCCTACAGGTCCTGGTTCTTGTCTCAAAACTAGCACCACGTGTAATCAAACCTGCAGGTACTGTGACAGAGAACTTTTAGGCAACAGCAGGCAGTGGTGCTCCACTGGTGGTCTGCAGTCAGTCAGTCTGCTGGCAGCTGCTGGATGATCAGGAGGTGAACCTCAGGTGGTGGGTGATGGGTAGGAGAAAGGCAGGTGATTGACAGGCAAGAGGCAGGCAAATGCAGATGATAGGTGCCTGACAGTGAGCAATCAGCACTCAAAAAGGCATCAATTGCTGGAAGACTGCAGGTGGTCACAGTAGACAAATGGGGTAAACAGCAGGGGATGGATAAGCAGCAAAAACTGCCTCACCAAGAAACAGATATCCTCTGCTTGAAACCATAGTTATGGAGCAACAAGGAATGCAACCTCCCTCTAGTCTGCCATCTTGGATCTCCCCAGTGGCCACATTCTTTTGGGTTTGGTTTTATATTCTTCTCCTGGGCTTTGGTTGGGATATGACTAAAGCCTGAGGCAAACAGAAAAACAATACATCTCTTCACAGCATGCAAACTGTGTGCACAGCACTGCATCACTGAGCACCCAGACCTGCTGATTTCACTCTTCTCTCCACAGTAGGTGCCATTACTTTTGTGGCCATTTTATACAAGAGGCTACTGAGGCACAGAGAGTCTCAGCAACTTCCCTGAAGCTACACAGCTACTTCCTAGCAGAGCTGGGAGTTCATCCTGACACTTTGTTAATTCTTCCTCTTCACTGCTGCTTTCTTCTGCACCTTCCCATCCCAGTGCAGCATGCCAGAGGGGGGTTTGATGCTCTGTAAGGTGCACCTGGAGGAGGAGTTCATCCCCAGGTGGGCACATTGCTCTCATCTGGGACCTGTCCCAGTGGAGACCCAGCCCTTCCTGAAAGACCTCGCCACCAGGGTACCAAGGATTTGAGCTTCACAGCAAGAGAGTTCAGTTTGGTCCCCATGCAGAAGTCCAGCTGCAGTGTTCACACAGGTGGGGCTAGAGGGGCAGAAACTCTAAGACAGGACTAGTTCCTCCACATTCAGCAAATTCTAGCTGTGTGCTCTGGTAGGAGTTTGACTCTGTCATTCTGTCACTCAAACTTTCCTGCCCACTCTCAGTGTGGGATTGATTTGACAGGCTGATCCAGTTCAAGGAAAGGGCCCCTCTTCCTCAGGCAGGGGTGGCTGGGCTGCCTGTCTGGAGCCAGACCTACTGGGTCAAGCCCCAGCACTGTCTCATAGGAGTTGTGTAGCTCTAGAAAGCACAGACCACTCTGTTCAGTGTCACCCTCTGTACAAGTCCCTGCTTGTTGGGACTAATGACACATTAACTAACTCAGGCTGACTCTTTACTCCCTGGTGAGTGAGCAAGATCAAGGCCTCAGAGGTAGTTTCAAAAGTTAATGATGATAAATCGGACCACCATCAGGAATTGGTTAACAACAGTTCTGCGAAGGTGATCAGCTCGTGCTTGCCATATAGTCCTATGGGACTCTCACCTGTGTGAACCCCTCCCCTTGCTGACCTTTAAGCTGATTGTTTCCCACCTAGCCTCCACTCTACATAAAAGCTGTGTGACTTCCTCAATAAAGGAGTTCCTGCTGTGACTGGTCTACTTGATGCATCTGATTGTCCTCTGCCTGAAGGGCTGGTGCAGGCTGCCAGTTGGCCCTAACTTTCCCATTCTGGCCTTGTTGGGGAGTGCTCCCTTCCCTTGTTGCTGGTCCAGAAGAGCAAGGGGGCTTAAGAACCTGACACCTGCTCAGCTCGAGGACTGTCATGGTGACACACTCCGCCCTCAGGAGGCATCAAGCACTGCACTTGGCAAGAACTGAGCCCAGGAAAACCTGTAGGACCCAGAAGCAGTGACAGCACATGTAGCCGTGGTGACAGAGCTGCTGCCCTCTCCCCTGGTCTGTCAAGGAGGACCTTGTGCTGTGCTGGGGGCAGAAACTCCTCTGCAGAGCCACCTGCACTGCCCTGTGGACCTCAGGCCCCTGTAACCCACGCTTTCTGCCCTTCTTCAAGAATCTACCTGCAGGACCCCTACTCCCTTCCTGTCACCTACACAAGCCACTGTTTCAACCCCTCCTGTCACTCCCTACCTGTGTCCATAATCACTCAGTGGCTACAAACATGCAGTCTTAAAGCCAGATGGAAAGGTGGTTGGAAACCCGGAGCCCCCCAGCCTGGCTTGTTCCCTGTGGGGACAGGAGTTTCCCTCATCATTCTTCCCCTGCTGAGGAGTCCTCAGGGCTGTCAAATAAAGGAAAGATGCATGTCCAAGCAGTATGTCAATCATGCCACAGTGTAGAGAACCCAAGGCACTGGGTCGAGCTGTGTGACAGCCTCAGTTCCAGGCTCTGGGGAAACTGAGCATCATCCCCATCCTCATGGAATCCCAATGACACCAGGGAGAGGAGATGGCAGACATAAGGGCCTGAAGCAGGAGAAACAGCAAGGGGGCCAGCATGGCCCATGTACCACCAAGCAGGCTGGGATGGGGCAATTGCTAGTCCTCCTGGGCCACCATCTGGCTTTGGTTTTTACAAGGAGTGAGATGGGGCAACAAGGTCTGGCTTATGTTTTTAAAAGACCCCTTGGGCTTCTGATTAAGGAGCAGAGTAAGGGACCAAGGGAGGCTTGAGGAGTGCTGGAGGCAGTGGGGTGGCCAGAGAGTTAAGTCTGCCTGCATCGCTAAACAGAAACAGAAGATGGAGGTTCACGGGGTAGTCCAGGTGAGTGTGGTGACATGGGCTTAGGGATGTCCCCATGGAGGCTACTATTGGACTCTTGTGCTGAAGACAGGAAGAGCAGGAGTGATGCTCACCAGGGAGGTGGAACCAAGGAGGCAAAGAGACCTGCAGGTGTGTGGGCTCCAGTTGGTATGCAGAGCAGAGGGAGCCCAGAACCTGTGCACTTGCAAACACAGTAGCACAACCACACACCTAAACACACACACTCGTATTCATACATGGCAAAAAAAAAAAAACACAAGCACACTGTCAAATACACACAAACACACACACACGCCTCTCCACACACACAGATGCACACACAGATGCATCACACAGACACACGCACAGACATACACACAGATGCATGCTCAGATGCATGCACACACACACACACACACACACACAGGCACATGCACAGAGTCAGCTGACTGTGGACTCAACCTCTAAAACCATGAGCCAAAATGAACTTTTTCTCCTCGAAGTTGTTCTAGTCAGATCTTTTGGCCACAGCAATGAAAAACTGAGTAGAACAGGCAGGTTTCAGGTGGTGGCCCACAATATTTATTTTAGTAACTCTCAACAAGTAAAGAACTACCAATAAGGTCATCATTATTATTCCCACAGATCAGGTTAACTAGAGAGGAGGTATGAGACTGGGAATGTGGGTTTGTTCCCAGGCACCACACTGTGGGTGGAGGTAGGTGCCCAGGTGTGGGAAACACTGGCCTAGGTGACCATGAAAGAGACTTTCACACTGTGGCTTTAAGTCACAAAGGGCCTTGTCATCAGGCTATGGGCAAGTTAACCTAGAGGGGCCCCATGGTGTCCTCTGTACCCCTCACCAGTCCTGCTATTGAAAGAGGAAGGGATCTTGCAAGGTCACCTCAGATGGCCGGCTGTTTCCCACCCTCTGGAAGCCAAGAAGCATCCTGAGAAGTGAGAAATAATCCTGAAGGCCTTAGACTCGGCATAAGGTGGACTCTGAGCCTTTGCTCTGGCTGTTTCCTCATGGACCACTCTTCCCTGTGCTCTAACTTTTGTCCCCCCTTTCCTAGCTCCCCACCCACAAGTCACTGGTCTCTTCATGCCCCCTGTGACACTCACGCACAGCATTCTCCAGTTCACAGTGCAGGTTTATCAACCTGACTGGAAGCATTCTATGTATTTGACAATGTATTGGGGTCCCAGCCAGCTCTGTGAGACAAGAGGTGGTGTCTGGAATGTTCCCTGCCCTGCTGACTCCTAGAAAGACTCTGGTTTTCACTGAATTAAGAGACAACCCACCACAGCCTGATCTTCTGCCTCCTTTTACCATACCTGCTCTTGATTTTATCATCTGAGCACCCAGGGATGTCTTCCTTCTTCAGGGTGATGTGGGGCCCTCATAGTAGGACAGCCTATTTTGAAAACAGCACATGGAGCTGAGCCTCAGTCAACCATAATCTGTGCCTACAGACCCCAGAGAGTTCATCAAGGGAGCCACAGGGGTGTCCTGGTTGGCCAAGCTCCATGTGACCAGGAGGGAAACTCCTGTCCCTCGGGATGCCTGGCAGTTATGGTTTTAGGGTTTGCACTCAACAAAAGACTTGACAAAGACAAAAGCTTCCCAACCAGTCACCCAGGGAGGTTGCTGTACTGGCAGGTCTCCATGGAGACCATGGATGCACATTTATTCCCTCCCAAGCTCTGGTCAGGGCATCTGTTCTACATCCATGACACAGGACCTGGAGCCTTGTGCGGGTCAGCACCTACCCCAGAACCCTGGGGGATTTCTTCTGCCCATGGGAGCTCATGCACACTGAGGTACCACAGGAGCTCCATGTTCATGGATTCACTCCATCTCCACAGGCATCCATGGGGTATCTGTGCTGGGCCAGGGGGTCTGCAAGGAACTGAGTTGAGTGATGCCAAGGCCTGACCTCATGGGGCTGGTACACCTGGGAGGGGAGAGACGAAGATGACACAGAGTACATTGGGTAGGGAGGCAGCAGTGTTCATGTGCCAGAAGGTGGAGAATGTACAGGGAATGTAACATACGGAATTGGATCTGTGGGGAGGCCTGGGGAGGTCTCAGTGAGATGCTAGTGGGCAAAGACCTGAGTGCGGAGGGAGGGCTGGCTGCACCTGCCACCTCTTATTCTGGGGAAAGTGGACCACTGCTCACCCTGCAATGCCCAGCCCTGAGGAGTGTAATAAGCCCCCACCCTGTGGAAATAGCTGTGGCCTATGATTCCCTTTGACTGACAGAGTGAAGGAGGGGAAGTGACCTTGCTCAGGTGGGACTAAGTGCACTTGACCCTAGAGCTGCTCCTGGTCAACCCAGCAGGATTCTGCCCACAGGGACATTTGACAAAGTCTGGAGATATCTTTGGTTACCAGGACTTGGGGGGAGGGTACCACCACATCTAGTGGCTTGAACTGATTTGCTAGCACTGAAAATGCACCCCAGATGGGGGGCTTCAGCCACAAGCAGGTGTTATCTCCCAGTCTGCAGGTGGGGAGTCTGGGGTAGAGGTTGCTCCCTCCTAGGACTGCAAGGAAGATTTGTGCTGTGCCCCTTTCTGTCCCTGGTGACTGGCCACCAGATTTTGATGCTCCTTTACCTGGCATCTGCCTGACATTCTCCTTGGGTTCTCATCTGTGTCCAATTGTCCCCCTGCATAGGGCCATGAGTCATTTGGATGAGGTGCCACTTACTGCAGTATGACCTTATCTTAATAAATCCCATCAGTGACCAACATCTTCTCAAACACAGTCATCTTTAGAGGAATTGGGACTTCATAATGTGTAGGTTGGGGGACAGAGATGTTGCTAAACACCCTGCACTGCTCAGAACAGCTGTGCAGAGACTCAAGCTGAAGTTTGGGAGCCCTGTGAGGGAGACTGGGGTCTGGGGGGAAGGTGACCAAAGGAAGAGTGGCAGCCCACCTGTGGTGTCTGCAGTCCAAGGTAAAAGAACACCTTTGTTCTTTTGAGTCTGGAAAGAATTAATTTGGTTTTCATGCCATATAATCCAGTCCATCAGGAGAGGAACAGGCTTCCCAGAGCCACTTGATGGGATTTGGAACCATCCAAATTCTCAGTAGGATGCAGTAGCAAGATCATTTGGTGACATCTGCCATGGAGCAGCAAAGGAGAATGTCCCACTTGTCCTCATGCTCTCTGTTTTGACCTACCTCCCTAACTCAGAAAGATGGTTGTCCGAAGTCACAAACTCCCAGGATGGCACTTAGCAAGAACCAGGGTGCATAGAAATGTTCCCTGCCTCCTGACTGGGACAGAGCCACTCGCAGGATCAGATGCCAGACTCTCTGATGTCATATCCCCAGAGATTTTCCTGCTTCCAGACTGGACCATGCCACACACTTTACTTTATCAACAATTTCGTGGATAGCAGAGGCTCAACTTCTCATCTGAGATGCTTTGTTCCAAGGCTTAAAGTCTTACTATTTCCCCAGAGTGATTTTGGTGTGAAACTTCCAGTGGAGACACTCTAAAGGCCTTTTGGGTAGCAAGGACACTATGGCAGGTGGGGGACAAAAGTATTGTTGCTCTGGAATCTCTTTGGGCAGGTGAAGCTAGCCCTGCCTAATGGGAATTTGGTGGTCAGTTGCAAGGTCTGGAGGGACCATGAGGGAGGACTTGAGTTCTGTGCATTTGGAGCAGGGCTTGAAGGAGGGAGAGTACCCTGAGAAACCTAGTCTGGTGTGTCTGATTGAGTAGAGGGACACTGTCCCTGTGCTGTCACCTTTAGAGAAAGCTCTGGGATTGACCATAACTCAGAGGGGACCATGTTAAAGGGGGGTGTTTCTCAGGACTCTGGTTGCAAGTATCAGAAACCCCAATCTGACAGATGGGAGTGCAAGGGTAGACTCTCTTAGGACATGAAAGTTTAGGTCTTTATGACCTTGGGATTTCTGGCAACTTCATTTCCCACCTGCCCTCAGAGCAACTCTTCTAGCAAGGGAAGCCTCACTCCCAGTGTACCAGCAACCATTGGCTCTGATTGGAACAACAGAGGCCACACCCTGACCAGTGATAGCAGAAGGGCCGAGCCTAGGTCACATGTTCATCTCTGGACCCCCTTTAAAGCACATGGATTGAGCATGGAAGGAGCATGGAGGAGGGGCAGTCTGCTGTCACCAGAGATGGAAGAACATACACTGGACAGTCAGATGGACTGTCAGGAGGACCCAGGGCCTGTGGCACAGACCTGGACCTGGGGGAAGAAATGCCTCCCTTAGGAGGAGTGCTGCTGGGGACTGAGGTCTGGACTTGCCACACAGACTGACACCCTCAAGACAGTTTGTGGCTCTTTAGGAAGGATGCAGGGGCATGCAGCTGGATGTGTATGGTTTAAAACCAGCATCTGCTGGGCCTTTGGAAGGATTAATATTCCTTCAAGAGCTGACTTCCCATGATAAATGCTATTGCCTTATTTCTTGGGGGAACATGCAGTCTGGAGTTGGAGTTCATTGTGCACAGAATAAAATAATTTGCTTTTTTATCAGCATCCTCCACAAAAATTGTTTGCAGCCAGCATAGACCTGGGAGGAAAAAAAACTTTTGTCCCTCCTCCCCGGTCCCCTGTGGGGCCCTAAATCACCTCCTGTCTCAGCACCACTAAGCCCAGATGATCTTACCTCTGCAATCATAAACACAGAGTTATAACTGCTGCCAGCTCCTGCTGATGGCTCCTCTAGTGCAGAGGAGAGACCGCCATGGTGAGGCCAACACTGTCCCCTAAGTTTTCTGGGCCACCAAAGTCCTCTAAGTCTCCTGGGGCCACCACCATCCACTAAGTCTCCTGGGATCAGGCCTGGGGCTCCTGACTCCCCCAGCCAGGACTCAGTCTTTCCCACTACCTGGAGCTGGGGTTGATTCACAGACTCCTCATGTTTTCCATTTAGTTTCTTTTTTTTTTTTCATAAATTTACATATGGTAATGTTGTTTGATTCATACTGTTATTTTTTATCCCTTCCCCCACCACTCCCACCACTCTTTTCCCTCTACACAGTCTTTCCTTCCTCCATTCTTACCACCCTCCTTATCCATAACCCTAAAACTAACTATAACCCTAATGCTAACCCCTCCCACCCCCCATTATATGCCTCATCCACTTATCAGCGAGATCATTCGTCCTTTAGTTTTTTGAGATTGGCTTATCTCACTTAGCATGATATTCTCCAATTTCATCCATTTGCCTGCAAATGCCATAATTTTATCATTCTTCATGGCAGGAGTAATATTCCATTGTATATATATGCCACAGTTTCTTTATCCATTCATCAACTGAAGGGCATCTGGGTTGGTTCCACAATCTGGCTATGGTGAATTGAGCAGCAATGAACATTGATGTGGCTTGTATCTCTGTAGTATGCTGATTTTAAGTCCTTTGGGTATAGGCCAAGGAGTGGGATAGCTGGATCAAATGGTGATTCCACTCCAAGCTTTCTGAGGAATCTCCATACTGCTTTCCAGAGTGGCTGCACTAATTTGCAACCCCACCAGCAATGTATGAGTGTACCTTTTTCCCCACATCCTCTTCAACACCTATTGTTGCTTGCGTTCTTGATAATCACCATTGTAATTGGGGTGAGATGAAATCTTAGGGTAGTTTTGATTTGCATTTCTCTTATTACTAGAGATGTTGAATATGTTTTCATATATCTGTTGATTGCCTGATATCTTCTTCTGTGAAGTGTCTGTTCATTTCCTTAGCCCATTTGTTGATTGGATTATTTGTATCCTTGGGGTAGAGTTATTTTGTATAGATTCTGGAAATTAGCACTCTATCTGAAGTATGAGTGGCAAAGATATTCTTCCACTCTGTAGGCTCTCTCTTCACATTACTGAGATTTTCCTTTGCTGAGAGAAAGCTTTTAAGTTTGAATCTATCCCAGTTGTTGATTCTTGCTTTTATTTCTTGTGCTATGGGAGTCCTGTTAAGGAAGTCTAATCCTAAGCCAACAAGTTGAAGGTTTGGACCTAGTTTTTGTTCTACAAGATGCAGGTTCTCTAGTCTGATTCCGAGGTCCTTGACCCATTTTGAGTTGAGTTTTGTGCAGGGTGAGAGATAGGGGTTTAATTTCATTCTGTTGCAAATGGTTTTCCAGTTTCCCAGCACCATTTGTTGAAGAGGCTATCTTTTCTCCATTGCATATTTTTTGACCCTTTGTCTAGTATGAGAAAATTGTATTTATTTGGGTTTGTGTCCATGTCCTCTATTCTGTACCATTGATCTACCTGTCTATTTTGGTACCAATACCATGCCAGTTTTTGTTACTATTGCTTTGTAGTAGAGTTGAAGATCTGGTATTGCAATACCCCTGCTTCACTCTTTCTGCCAGGATTGCTTTACTATTCTGGGTTTTTTATTCTTCCACATGAATTTCATAATTGCTTGCTCTATTTCTGTAAGGTACATCATTGGGATTTTAATTGGAATTGCATTGAATCTGTATAGCACTTTAGGTAGTAGGGTCATTTTGACAATATTAATTCTTCCTATCCAAGAACATGGGAGATCTTTCCATCTTCTAAGGTTTTCTTTAATTTCTTTCTTTAGTGTTCTGTAGTTCTCATTGTAGAGGTCTTTCACCTCTTTTGTGAGATTGATTCCCAAGTATTTTATTTTTTTTCGATGCTATTGTGAATGGGGTAGTTTTCCTAATTTCTCTTTCTGAAGATTCATTACTTATGTATAAAAATGCATTGGATTTATGAGCATTCACCTTGTAACCTGCTACTTTAGTGAATTCACTTATGACTTTAAAATTTTCTGGTGGAATTTCCAGGTTCCACTAAATATATAATCATGTCATCAGCGAACAGGAATAGTTTGAGTTCTTTTTTCCAATTCGTATCCCTTTAATTTCTTTGGTTTGTCTATTTACTCTGGCTAGAATCTCAAGGACGATGTTGAATAGAAGTGGTGAAAGAGGGTATCCCTGCCTTGTTTCAGTTTTTAAGGGGAATGCTTTCAGTTTTTCACCATTTAGAATGATATTGGTCATGGTCTTAGCGTAGATGGCCTTTACAATGTTAAGGAATATTCCCAATACCTCAATATTTTCTAGTGTTTTGAGCATGAAGGAATGCTGTATTTTATCAAATGCTTTTTCTGCATCTATCAAAATAATCATGTGATTCTTAACTTTAAGTATGTTGATATGGTGAATGACATTTATTGATATGCAGATGTTGAACCAACCTTGCATCCCTGGGATAAAATGCACTTGATCGTGGTGCACTATCATTTTAATATATGTTTGTATGTGAATTGCTAAAATTTTGTTGAGAATTTTTGTGTCGATGTTCATTAAGGATATTGGTCTGAAATTTTCTTTCCTCGATGTGTCTCTGTCTGGTTTATGTATCAGGGCAATATTGGCTTCATAGAATGAGTTTGGGAGGGTTCTCTCCTCTTCTATTTGATGGAATACTTTGAGGAGCATTGGAATGAGCACTTCTTTAAAGGTTTCATAGAACTCGACTGAGAACCCATCTGGTGCTGGACTTTTCTTTGTTAGTAGGCTTTTGATGACCTCTTCTATTTCACTGCTTGAAATTGATTTATTTAAGTTGTGTATGTCCTCCTCATTCAGTTTAGGTAATTCATATGTCTCTAGAAACTTGTTGATGTCTTTGAGGTTTTCTGTTTTGTTGGAGTATAGATTTTCAAAATAGATTCTAATTTTGTTTTGTTTTTCACTCATGTCTGTTGTAATATTTCCTTGTTCATTCCAAATTTTATTAATTTGAGTTTTCTCCTTCTTTCTCTTTGTTAATGAGGCTAAGTGCTTATCAATTTTGTTTATTTTTTCAAAGAACCAACTATTTATTTTGGTAATTTTTCTGATTGTTTCTTTTGTTTCAATTTTCTTGATTTGGGCTCTGATTTTAACTATTTCCTGTCTTCTACTACTTTTGGTATTGGTCTGCTCTTCTTTTTCTAGGACTTTGAGTTGTACTGTTAAGTCGTTTATTTGTTGATTTCTACTTCTTTTGTTGAATGCTCCCCACGAAATAAATCTTCCTTTAAGTAGTGCTTTCATAGTGCTCCAAAGATTTTGATATGATGTGTCTTTGTTCTCGCTTACATCTAAGAATTTTTTATTTCCCTCCTGATGCCTTCTGTTATCCATTCATCATATAATAGTGTATTATTTAATCTCCAGGTATTGAAGAAGTTTCTGTTTTTTATTCTGTCATTCATTTCTAATTTCAATCCATTATGATCTGATAGAGTACAAGGTACTATATCTTCTTGTATTTGCTAACAGTAGCTTTGTGGCATAAAATATGGTCTATTTTAGAGAAGGATCCTTGTGCTGCTGAGAAGAAAGTGTATTCGTTCTTTGTTGGATGGTATATTCTATATATGTCCTTAAGTCTAAATTGTTGATTGTGTTATTGAGATCTATGGTTTCTTTATTCAATTTTTGTTTGGAAGATCTATTCAGTGGTGAGAGAGGTGTGTTAAAATCGCCTAGTATTACTGTGTTGTGGTCTATTTGATTTCTGGAATTGAGAAGGATTTGTTTGATGTACATGGATAAGCCAATGTTCGGGACATAGATATTTATGATCGTTATGTCTTGCTTTTTTATGCTTCCCTTAAGCAGTATGTAATGTCCTTCTTTATCCCTTATGAACAGTTTTGGCTTGAAGTCCACATTATCTGAAATGAGAATGGATATTCCAGCTTTTTTGCTGTGTCCGTTAGCATGGTATGTTTTTTCCCATCCTTTCACCTTTAGTCTATGGTTATCTCTTTCTATGAGTCTCTTGCAGGCAGCATATTGTTGGATTTTTCTTTTAATCCAATCTGCCAGTCTATGTTTTTTGATTGATGAGTTCAGGCCATTAACATTCAGGCTTATTATTGTGATATGATTTGTATTCCCAGTCATTTGACTCATTTTTGTTTTTTGTCATGATTTGGTTTCTCCTTTATTTGGCTATTCCATTAGGCTAGTTCCTCCCGTTGCTGATTTGCATCATTGTTTTTCCTTCTCTTCCTCATGGAATATTTTGCTGAGAATGTTCTGTAATGTCAGCTTTCTTCTTGTAAATTCCTTTAGCTTTTGTTTATCATGGAAGGATCTTATTTCATCATCAAATCTGAATGTAAGTTTTGCTGGGTATAAGATTCTTGGTTGGCATCCATTTTCTTTCAGGGCTTGGTAAGTGTTGTTCCAGGTCCTATTAGTTTTTAGGGTCTGGATTGAAAAATCTGCTGATATTCTTATTGGTTTCCCCCTGAATGTAATTTGATTATTTTCTCTCACAGCTTTTAAAATTCTGTCTTTATTTTGTATGTTAGATATTTTCATAATAATGTGCCTTGGTGTGGGTCTGTTGTAATTTTGTATATTTGGAGTCCTATAAGCCTCTTGTACTTGGTTTTCCATTTCATTCTTCAGATTTGGGAAATTTTCTGATATTATTTTATTGAATAGATTGTTCATTCCTTTGGTTTGTTTTTCTAAGCCTTCCTCAATCCCAATAATTCTTAAAGTTGGCCTTTTCATGATATCCCATAATTCTTGTAGATTCTGTTCTTGATTTCTTACCATCTTCTCTGTTTGGTCAACTTTGTTTTCAAGATTAAATATTTTGTCTTCAGTGTCTGAGGTTCTGTCTTCCAGGTCTTCTATTCTATTGGTTATGCTTTCTATGGAGTTTTTTACTTGGTTTTTTGTTTCCTTCATTCCAAGGATGTCTGTTTGTTTTTTTCTTTCAGTATCTCTAACTCTTTATTGAAATGATATCATGCTTCCCATATTTGCTCTTTTAACTGTTGATTGGTGCAATCATTTAATGCCTGCATTTGCTCTTTCATCTCCTCCTTCAATGCCTGCATTTGCTCTTTCATTTCCTCATTTGCTTCCCTGTTTGCTTTAATTATGTACATTCTGAATTCCCTTACTGACATTTCTTCTGCTGTGCTGTCATTGGGTTTTATTGATATAGTGTCTAGGTTTGTTTGGTACATTTTCTTCCCTTGTTTTCTCATATTGGTCAGATGTCAGTTGGACTCTGAGATATTGCAGATTTCCTCTATTGCCTTATAGTGTCCCTGTAGATTTCCAGTGTATCAACTCCCAGTCTTCAGTATCCTGAAGTCTTGGAGGAATTTGAAAATGCAGTGCTTCCTAACAAAGCTGCCCCTAGCCTGCTACTGGTTCTAGGTCTTGGACCTGGCTCTGTGCAGAAAGGCTCTCACTAGGGGACTTGTTCCAAGAATCTGGCCCTGTGGGAGGAGCCCACTGTCAGAATGAGCAGGGCTACCTGTGGAAGACTCTAGCTGCCCTGACCTGCTCTGATAAGTCGCCTCCCTCTGTGCCTTCTTCCCAGGCTGAGCTTCACCCAGTGGGGGAGACTCACCCCGTGGCTTTATTTTAGTCCGAGTCTCTCAATGCCTGCCCTTCTTGAATCCTGGGTTCTGGAGCGCCTGGAGATGCAGTCACCCTCTAGTCCACCATCTTGGATCACCCCATGGAAAGAGCCTGCACCCGGAGGGGACAGGGCCACCTGGAGAAGTCTCTGACTGCCCTGCTTTGGTCCCACAGGCTGCCTGCAAGTTGGAGCTCTCCGTTGGCTCAGGGACTTGTGGCTGGCTCTGTGTAGAAAGGCTCTCACTGGGCAGTTTGCTTCAAGAAGCTAGCCTTGAAAGCAACTCCCACCGGAGGGAGCCAGGCTGCTTGGGGAAGTCTTTGGCTGCCCTGTCCTGGTCCCTGAAGCTGCTGTGGGCCAGAGCTCTCTGCACTGGCTCTGGGACTTGGAGCTGGTTTTGTGCAGAAAGGCTCTCAGTGGGGGGCCTTCTCTGAGAAGCTGGAGAAGCTGGCCATGTGGGAGGAGCCCACTGCCGGAGTGCACAGGGCTGCCTGGGGAAGATTCTAGCTGCCCAGTCCTACTCTGATAAGCCACCTCTATCCACACCTGCTGCCCAGGCCAAGCTTCACCTGGTGGGGGAGACTCACTCCGTGGCTCTATTTTAGTCCAAGTCTCTCAATGCCTCCCCTTCTTGAATCCTGGTTTCTGGAGCAACAGGAGATGCAGTCAGCCTCTAGTCCTCCATCTTGGATCCTCCATTTGGTTTCTAAAACATAAATGTCACCAATTCTGACCTAGGGAATTTCATTGGGGAAGTCTGAATTTTACCAACTTCTTGAAAACCAGCAAAGTGCAAGAACCCTGTGACTGGCCCCCAGGGTTCATGGCTTCCCCACCTTTCTGTGTCACCTGGTCTCTGCCTCTCCCTTGGGACATCTTCACTTGGTGTCACCTGCCTGGTCCAATCTACTGCATCCAAGAATGGGGTCCTCATGATGGCAGGGTGGCCAGAGTTCAGGCTCTGCAAATGGATGGGTGCCTTCCAGTTTTAACTGCAGTCTGACTTGAGGCAGGTGCGGTGCTTCTCTGGGACTTGGTTTCCTCATCAGTAAAATCGGCATGTGTGTGGCACTTGTTGGGACTGTGAAGGAGTTCACATGCAGGCAGGACGGGGGGACCCATCCTGCATGCAGAAGGTTCTGCCATCATGCACTGCCCCACCAGCCAGCTCCCATGTTCCTCCAGCCTTCCCATCATGTTCCTCACCCTCCTGACTTGTGTGTGGGTTGACCAGCCTCCAGGAAGGACCACCCAGGCCCCCATCAGAACTGTGAGTGTTATGGGATGCAACTTAAGAACAGACTGATAACCACTGAGAAATCCAAATTTGAGAATCTTTATTAAGCCAGCCAGCTGACTGCTTCAATGAAGGCCCCCAAACATGTCTATTGGGAGAACAGCCATGACCATAGGATTGTAGGGGTTCTTATACCAAAAATCATATCAATCGTAAGTGTGTGTTGCTGTGATTCAAAATTACAAACTAACATAATGAGATCATCAATATAGGGAGAAGTGGGCCAAAATGACCCTTACCTAGGCAAAAACTAAAGAATGGTTACTAACATCCACACAATCATCATTCACATGATACATTGTTTAGGAGCAATAGGAGTCAAGAGAGCAATTTTTCATTACCTAAGAATTGTCGACATGATTATATATTTAGAGGAACCTGGAAATTCCACCAGAAAACTTTTAGAACTCATAAGTGAATTCAGTAAAGTAGCAGGTTACAAGATCAATGCTCATAAATCCAACGCATTTTTATACATAAGTGATGAATCTTCAGAAAGAGAAATTAGGAAAACTACTCCATTCACAATAGCATCGAAAAAAATAAAATACTTGGGAATCAATCTCACAAAAGAGGTGAAAGACCTCTACAATGAGAACTACAGAACACTAAAGAAAGAAATTCAAGAAAACCTTAGAAGATGGAAAGATCTCCCATGTTCCTGGATAGGCAGAATTAATATCGTCAAAATGGCTATACTACCTAAAGTGCTATACAGATTCAATGCAATTCCAATTAAAATCCCAATGATGTACCTCGCAGAAATAGAGCAAGCAATTATGAAATTCATCTGGAAGAATAAAAAACCTAGAATAGCTAAAGCAATCCTCAGTAGCAAGAGCGAAGCAGGGGGTATTGCAATACCAGATCTTCAACTCTACTACAAAGCAATAGTAACAAAAACGGCATGGTATTGGTACCAAAATAGACAGGTAGATCAATGGTACAGAATAGAGGACATGGACACAAACCCAAATAAATACAATTTTCTCATACTAGACAAAGGTTCCAACAATATGCAATGGAGAAAAGATAGCCTCTTCAACAAATGGTGCTGGGAAAACTGGAAAACTATATGCAATAGAATGAAACTAAACCCCTATCTCTCACCCTACACAAAACTCAACTCAAAATGGATCAAGGACCTCGGAATCAGACCAGAGACCCTGCATCTTATAGAAGAAAAAGTAGGTACAAATCTTCAACTTGTTGGCTCAGGATCAGATTTCCTTAACAGGACTCCCATAGCACAAGAAATAAAAGCAAGAATAAACAACTGGGATAGATTCAAACTAAAAAGCTTTCTCTCAGCAAAGGAAACTATCAGAAATGTGAAGAGAGAGCCTACAGAGTGGGAGAATATCTTTGCCAACCATACCTCAGATAGAGCGCTAATTTCCAGAATCTATAAAGAACTCAAAAAACTCTACACGAAGAATACAAATAATCCAATCAACAAATGGGCTAAGGAAATGAACAGACACTTCACAGAAGAAGATGTACAAGTAATCACCAGATATATGAAAAAATGTTCAACATCCCTAGTAATAAGGGAAATGCAAATCAAAACTACCCTAAGATTTCATCTCACCCCAATTAGAATGGCGATTATCAAGAAAACAAGCAACAATAGGTGTTGGCGAGGATGTGGTGAAAAAGGAACACTCATACATTGCTGGTGGGGTTGCAAATTAGTGCAACCACTCTGGAAAGCAGTGTGGAGATTCCTCAGAAAGCTTGGAATGGAAACACCATTTGACCCAGCTATCCCACTCCTTGGCCTATACCTAAAGGACTTAAAATCAGCATACTACAGAGATACAGCCACATCAATGTTCATTGCTGCTCAATTCACCATAGCCAGATTGTGGAACCAACCTAGATGCCCTTCAGTTGATGAATGGATAAAGAAACTGTGGCATATTTATACAATGGAATATTACTCCGCAATGAAGAATGATAAAATTATGGCATTTGTAGGCAAATGGTCGAAATTGGAGAATATCATGCTAAGTGAGATAAGCCAATCTCAAAAAACTAAAGGACGAATGATCTCGCTGATAAGCGGATGAGGACATATAATGGGGGGTGGGAGGGGCTAGCATTAGGTTTAGGGTTAGGTTTAGAGTTAGGCTAAGGAGAGCAGTAAGAATGAAGGAAAGAAGGACTGTGTAGAGGGAAAAGAGGGGTGGGAGGGGTGGGAGGGGGTGGGAGGGGTGGGGGGGAGGGGAAAAATATAATAAACATCATTACCCTATGTAAACGTAAAAAAAATAAAATAAAAAAAAAAAAAAAAAAAAAAAAAAAAAAAGAATTGTCATTTTGTATTGCTAACAATTTCATGCTAAGCAACTGATGATGGGTACAGAGGCAGGGTGCTCCCATGGTATAATTATTTTCTACATAACATGGAGTCTTAGGGCAAAATTGAGTCTGTCCAGTCATTTCATTTATAGCGTGGCCTATAACATTCTCCTGGAGCCATATCTGTCAGTCCATCACAGTGAATAGAGGGATGGTCTTTGCAGGCATACAGTGAAGGGTGAACTCACCTGGGCTAACAGCTGAGCTAGGTACAGGGACAGGTGTCCTCACAAGATACAGAGGAGGAGAGGGCACAGGGACATGGAGAGGAGGCCCTGTGACAATGAGGCAGAGACTACAGTGATGGCAGGACACCAGGCAAGTACTGGGGCCACCAGGGCTGGAAGGGGCAGGGAGTGTCCTCACCTGCAGCCTTGGGAAGGAGCCCACACCCATGGACACCCTGATTTCAGACTCCAGCCTCTGAAAATAGGAGAGGATAGAGTGCTGCTGTTCCAGAACAGCCAGGTGAGGTGATTATGAGGGCAGCCCAGGAAGCCCATGGAAAGGGAAGAAGGTGACTCTGCCTGCAGCCATATCTCTGTGCCACAAGTCACTCATCACTGGATTCTTCAGAACTGTGACATGTCAGGGTGACTCCAGAATGCCTGGAAAGCATATGGATGCCCCCCACACAACTGTGTGGCAGAGGGGGTCTTTCTAAGTCAGACAAAGCTGGGGCCTAAAACTCCAGCTTTGCATCCCCAAGAAGAGCCCAGAGCAGCCAGTCTTGCTACAGAAGACATGGCCACTTAGTGGGAAAGGACTTAGAACCTCTGACTTTAGTCCAGTTTCTCCAACAGAATGCACATAGAACCTGTGTGCAGGCAGGACCAGCTCCCTGAGATGCCAGCCCAGATTGCACCCCCAGGGAGAGGAACTAGCAGTGAACATTCAGTCACACCATGTACATACCCTCAGGGCTTCCAATTTAGTGGGAGAGCAGCAAGAACCAAGTCAGCAGATCTACAATGTAGATGAACAGTCCTTATCTATGTGGCTCCTGAGATCTTTCCTCACATTAGAAGATGCAGAAAAAGTGGAGGAACAGAGATACTAATTATATTACCAAGACTGCACAGCTGGTTTGTGCTGGAACTAGACCAGAGAATCCTAAACAATATTACCAACTACCCCTCAAGCAAGCAATTCCCAGAGGGCTTCTATGTTCTGTTACACATGGATTAGCTCTTTTAATTCTCCCATGAGAGCAATCCTGTTATCCTCATGATACAGAGGAGGAGAAGAGGCATAAAACCTAGAGAGGTTAAATCACTTGCCTGAGGTCAGCAGTCCAGAAGTAGCAAATCCTAGATTTGAACCAGAAAGATCACTTCCAGATCTAAGCTTGTACCTCCAGTTCCGTGAAGCTTCCAGAACAACTTTCTCAGGTGGGCAATATCTTGCTGGGTATTCTGATGGGGCTGACCTCTCCAGTGGACAGTGACAACGTCACACTGGAATTCAGTGTAGTCTTGGCATCAGGGTTCTCGGGAAATCACACAACCTGTTTCCCAAGGGGAGAAATATCACTATGGTCTGTCCCACAAGGGATTTCAGGAAGAAGGTTTTGGGTAGGAACCACTGTGTCATTATGAGGAAGATCCAGCTCTGGCCTGGGTCTGTTGGGGGCAGGCTCTGGTGGGGCCTCCCTCTGTCTGTTTTTCTTGCTGCCCTTGAGGTTTCTGGACGAAGCACAGTGCTGGGTACAGTTGGCTGATGAATAGATCTGTTTCTTACTCTCTTCCTTGGACTCTCAAGTCCTGTGGTTTCCAGAGGCTCCTTCCACTGAGCTAACATGGTGCATCAAGAGGCTGGATGGTTCAGGAGTCAGCAAGACCATGTGAAACTGGAGATCCACAGCCCCAGGAAGACCAGGTGGTGGAGCCAGGACTGGGTGATCAGCTTGGAGTGGGCTGACTACCTGGTGGGGAAGTTGATTCATGGCCGTTCCTCCCCTCTTCCAAGTCTGGGTTTCAGTTCATTTCCCCATGGTCTTAAATCATCCCCCACATGCACGAGGAACCTCCAGGTGCATCCATCATGTGCCTGCTGGAACCATAACCTTGATTAAAATCAGGCAGGAGGAAAAAGGCCCACTGCCTGGCAGGCAGGTGTAGTAGCTGTCAGAACCATTCATCAGAGAGATGGCTGCCCACACATGGCTGGCTTAATTTCATGTTTGACTGCTAATGGGTGGGTTTTCATTTATAACTAATATAAACAGTTTGACATGCCCCTAATTAGCTGATTTGTGGTTTTTAGGGACAAATCATTATTAATATTCATCCATTTTTGCAACATGCACGCAGATACCTGGCCTGCATGAGCCTATATATCTTCTACTGGCCTACCCAGCATTTCTGAGTCCTCTCTGGCCTGTGGACTCCAGAGAGCATCACTGGCTGCTGACATGGTCCCTCTCTAGGACAAGGGACTATCTCTTGATCATGGCATTGGTATGTGATTTGCCAATTTCTTTTCTTTCTTCCCCCCATGTGTCCTTGACTCAGCTTTCCTTCAGTTACCTTCAATCCCCTTAGATACAAACTGAGAATGCCCATCTCTGGGGATTTTCCAATCTGACCTCTTTCTGTAGTGATGTATCTTTCTAGATCCTGGTTTCCTGGACCAGATTAGTGTTCATGGGAGAAATTGCTAGTTCATGTTTTCAGGTTACCTTATCCAAGACTGTTCTGCCTCACGAATTTTTCCAAAAACCAGGGACAAAACTGTGTCTTGTTTTGGAGTGGAATTCTATTTTATGTAAAGCCAGTGAAGTGCTGAAAGTTAAGTAATAACCAAGAGTAATTACTGGTGCCTGCCATTAGTCTCTGCAAGCTGCACACTGAGCCTCTGAGCCACATCCCTCTGCAGACTGTGTCCCTCAGCTCAGAGAGGCAGGTGCAGGGCACCAACATGGTGACAGAATAGCAAATCCATGGGTTCATTCCTACCCCACTGGCAGGGCCCACATAGGACAGGGACAACTGGCCTATCAATAGGCACATCCATGTCCACATCACTCACTAGCAGATGTCTGCTCCATATTTGTATCTTTCAATGCTTCCTCTTCCATGTGTTCAGCTTTATGCAGGACTATGCAACTGCACTGCCTCCCTGACCACCAAATGCCTCCTCTGGAGAGCAGCAGGGTGATTACAAGAGCATTGGACCAGGTGAGGAGCTGCAGGCTAAAGTCCACTCCACACTGGCTCTGTTGACTTTGGAGAAGCATCTAACATCTCTGAGATCAAGGTGCTCTTTTCTCTAGACCAGTGATTCTTAGTGTGGGTGGTCTTACCCCTGGGAGACACCTGGAAAAGTCTGGAAACACTAGGTCACACCTATGGGTGCTGATGAACATCCTGCCACAGAGCATTAACATAAAGCTAAACTACTCTGGGTTGTACCTTAGCTGGTAGAGTGCTTGCCTCACATACACAAGGCCCTGAGTTCAATAACCCTTCAAATTATAACAATATTCTGTAAGAAAAAGCTATTTTAAATGTATTAATTGTTTATTTGGACTGGGGTTGTGGCTCAGTGGGAGTCTGGCATGTGTGAGGACCCTTAGCAACACATACAAATAATTAAAATAAAATGAAGGTCCATTGACAACTAAAAAATTTTTTTTAAAGTGTTGTAGTGCATATCCACTTCTCCACCATGCTTGGGAGACCTTCCAGGCCCTCTGCACTGCACCCCCGACACTTCCTCCCCTGCACAGGGAGGCACCACCCTAAATTGTGTATCGCCATTCTTGGGCATATCCTTCTATGTGTGCACACCACCCAGTGCTAAGGAAACATGATAGCAAACCAGCCTCCTTTACAGGGCTAATATAAAGAACATCAGTCTGTGACAGGAAACCTGAGAAGATGTTTTCAATTTCCTGTAAAGTAATTCCCAGATGGGGGAATTACTGTGATTTCCTTAGGTTTCTCTGTTGCCCCCTCGAGCACTCACATTAGAAATAATTTTGCCTTCTTCAACAGATGTATAAATGAAGACCAGAAAGGTTAAGTAACATTTCCTGGATCACACAGCAAGTTAGGCATACACTTGCCTCTAACTTCAGTCCTCAGAGTCAACTTCTGCTTCATGCTGTGGAGACTGAAGACACCATCAAAGAATTTGAGCTGCAGGAGTTAATTGAGTTCCATCTCAGCCTCTCATCCCAGTCAGATCAGTAGCTGCTCTCTCTCAGGTTTGTGACAAAGCCCTCCTGACTTTTTTGCCTCCTGCAGTGGTTCCTTCATTGCATGAAGCACATCAAGACAGCAGTGCTCCAGATTTTACTTAGGTTTCTACTAGTGATACAACAGAGAACAAGCTATGGCATAATATATATATATAAATGGATGAAGAATAGCTCAATGATGAGACTGGAAAGAGACAAAATAAATATCAAAACCAGAAAAGAAATGACTTGATATTACTAAAATTTTATGAGGAAATAGCGATGACCTCCAAAGCAAATTGATTGAGGAAACACTTACAAAAACAACATTCCAGCATAATAAACAGTACAATATTCCAGAAGTGGAGAACACAATGAAAATTTTACACTGGAAGGTGAGAGAAAAATGCAAAATAATGGAAACAAAAGTCAAATCATACACTACCAGACTGACTGCTGCCCCATATCATTGTGATGAAAGTCAAACATCAAAATGACATCTAGAACTTGCTTTCCAAAGAGCAAGAGATGGGTGCTTTAGTTCACAGGAAAAGAAGAATTTTGATACATATAACTTAAAAGATAGTAGTAATATTTCTTCCCAAAAAGATTCAAAGTCTGAAATAAAAGACAGTGACCTCAAAAATGAGATTAATCAGAAAAGCAATACCCTCAGAGTAAGGACTTTGGTTTCAGAACAAGAACTCAGGCAAAACTCCCAACTCCCAGGGGTACAGGTCAGGATATGGAGCCAGAGAAAATCACATGTGGCCCAAGCTGCCCAGAGTCTTTATAGGCCAAGAATGTGCTTGGGTCCTGCTGAGAGATAGGTGGAGGTAAGGGTCAGTGGAGATTTTCTATCCCTGTTTGGTTGCCCTGTGGTATGCTCTTCCCTGCCTTATTTGCTCTGCTGTCCCTTTTATAGTTGCTCAAATTCCAACCTAACACCATATCTCAGCAAAGCAGAGATGATTAGTGGTGGAGAGGACAGGATTTGAGCCTCTAATCTTTGGCAAGACACTTTGTGTCTGTCAGCCTGTGTCCCCATATGTATCAATGACAGTCATTTCTTATCATGAGTAATGTGGTGCTACTGAGGAAGACTGGACCACAATGAGTGCCCAATGGTTAGTAGGTATTGCTTGTTTGTTCCACCTAGGTTTTCATATAATCTGGCTAGATTGAAGAAAGAAACCCATGTAGTTGCAAACAGAAAATAAAAATAGACTCTCCCCTTGTCCAGTCACATGCACATGTCCTCAGGACACCAGGGTCTTGGAAAGGACACTACTGTGTTCTGGAAGCCATGATCCTTAGGGTCCTTCAATATGTTCTTAGAAAACAGGTCACCTTTGTGCTGCACATAACCCTTGTGTCCCTTCTAGGAAAGAGAGGAAAGGGGGCAAATGCGAGACTGTCAGATGTAGTTCCTAATCCATCTGCTCCCTGGCTGCTGTCCTCAGACTTCAGTTTCCCCACTCTTACTTTTGTGTTCATACTTGTGAAAGGTGGTTCTCAGACACTAATATTGAGGTAGCTCATCACTGGTGCTCTGTAACCAGGCACCAGTTTCCAGTCCCAAACCTCAAACCCCAGGGACCTGCTCCCCTGATCCTGCCTTAGGTTTTATTTATGTATTTATTTATTTTTAACTAGAAAAACATGATGCCACCAAGAAGTCTTCATCAAGTAATTCCTGGGCAACCAGCACTTTTCTGGATGTACTTCCTGTTCACACTCCCTGTCCAAGACTTTCAAATATATGACCTCATTTAATCACCATGCCTGCCCCCAGGTTCTTCTAGGCCAACTCCAAGCTCTCCTCCAACAAAATGCTAGTGTTTCACCTCTGGAGTGCTAATTGACCACACAAACTAAGCTAATACTTACCACATGCAGGCAAATGTTTTTGTTCTCTCCCATTCTCTTCCTAGGCCCCATCCCAGAGTTGCCCCACCAGAGCAGACACCCTAAACTCCAACACTGGGATGAATTTTTTGTAAGGCCCTACTCACAGACCTGATCACAATATGGCAGGAAGCATCCTATACTGCAATCCTCCAGGTCAATTATGGTCTTGGATTCTTCTCCAAAACCATTTCCAGTGCTCTGAAAGGGCAGTGGGGTTGTTGCTGATGGTGTCTCATTGCCAGGGGTGAAAGAAATATTTGCATTTGTTTCTCCTTTACAGTTCTAGAAACTTGGCAGGTCATTACCCAAGCACTTCTGGGGGTATATGAAGGGGTGAACCTGCATGCCCTGGGTCCAAGACCCACAGTATTCATTTGCCCAGCGGATCAGTGGTGGTCACAGGTGAGCAGTGAGGGCGGTGTGTTGAGCATTTCTCCCAATTTCTCCAAACCTCTCAGGGGCCCTGGAAGCCATCTCTTAGCCCAGCACCTGTCAGGTCACATGAGTTATCCCAGGGCAGTTGCTGCATCCCTGCCCTCTCTGGTGCCAGGGCTCTAGGCCCTTGGTGGTCCAGAGTGGTGTGGCACACACTGAAGCAGTGGGTTGGAAAGGCCTTGGGGGACCATCCTGGCTGTGACCTTGGTGCCAAACCCCAGAGGCCCCATGAGGTGCCCGAGATCTTTAACCCCAGTGCAAGATAGTGGGTGGCAAAATTTGACCCTGGCAGTGGTGGATGGGTGTGTGGGCCATGGGTTGGTGTGCTGCCTCTGTGGTCTAGTGTGGGCGCAGACTGGTTGGACTCTGCCTGTAGTGGACCCTGTCATGGGGATACAGCATCAAAAACTTGGTGAGCACAGGCTTCTGGGTCCCTCCTTTGCCTCCACCTGGTGGGAGGGGAGTGCTTGTTTCTAGGTCTGGAGGTGTTGTGTGGGAGACTGGGTGTGCCTTTAATCCATGTGGAACCCAGGAGAGGGAAACTGAGCTAGGTAGAGTGTACTGTGCTGCAGTTTTTTATTTTCTTCAGCAAAGTCATGTAAAACCTTTAATACATTGTGGTCCCACCCTCCATTCTTTAAAAGAACAAGTCCCATTACTCTGATTAAAGATGCATTGATTAGTCTGAGTCTTTGCACAGCCCTCTTGTTAACTGATCATGAGTGACATCTGGTGGACTTCAAATGTCAAGTGCCAGTCGCCTGGCCCACCCTTTCAGTACTCTGACCTGGGCCTTGACCTCCATGTCCACAAGGCCTGATTCCCAACCCCAAGTGGGCGTTGTACAATCCCTGAACCAAAATTTTCAGAGTGCACAACTTTGAAACTCCTCTATTTCTCCCTCTGTTAACTACTATTTAGAATTCAGTGATGCACTCTAAAATAGGAAAGGAGGATCTGCTGATTTCAAATGACATTTTGAAAATGGAGATGCAATCTCTTGTGCAAGAACTTGCCCAGCTAAATCTGAATTTCCCAACTAAACATATACAAACCTGCTAGGTAGCATGTTTCACAGAAGACCCCTCCTTGGGGGTGTCTTTAAAACACATTAGTGAACTTGTATTGCTGCTAGCTACTTTAGAAATATTAACTGTAGTATTCATTACCTGTATTCTGAAACACTACCACACTAAGAAACTATTTATTCTAGGTTTGATGGAAGTCACCAGCATTGGCTTTGTCTGGTGTCAGGTGAGGTTGATTTAGGTGTGCCACTGATTTCAATGTGATAACATTTTAAAGTTCTGAACTCAATTATGATCACACAGCTTAAAAACAAAAATTTTAAATTAATACTTATTTAATGTTTTCTGAGTCCTTGTCTCCCTCAGTTTTCATAAATGCCTTCTTTCATGTTTTACTACATGAAAACAAATTGCTGTATTTCTGGTTAACTCTTCCATTACTTGTAAAAAATTTATTTCAGTTATCTGTAATTTTTGCTTAATGATTTAGTCTGTGAGACAAGAGTTGAGTCATTTTGTAAATTGGAATCTGTGGTTTTATGGTTCAATCATTTAAAGTTTTATTTACTCAATAAAATTTTATTTTGAGACAACTGTAGAGTCATGTATAGTTGTGTTTAAAAAGAGAATCCTCTGCCCACTTTATATAGAGCCACCCAGAAGCTCACATTGTGACATTAAAGATGATATAACTGAAGTATAATTTCCATCACAAGAACAAACACCACATGCTGACCTCTGAATCACACCTATTTTCTCCTGATGACCTCACCACTACTCATGGTCACCATTAAGCCATTTCCACTTTTATAAATTTATCACTTCAAAAAGTTTTAAAAATAGAAATATTACTATGGAACTTTTACTGATTTAAAAAATAATGTAATTATTTGGTGATTCATTCAGTTTGGTGTTTATATCAGAAGGGCTACCACATGTAGACGCATCACACCTATGAAGAACTGAATACAAAACAGCAGGAAAAGGGAGGAGGGAAAAACAGGCAACTGAAGGATACAGCTGTTATAATTTTCTTAGATGATGTGTCAGCAAACATGTTTCTCAAAGAACCAGATAGCAAAAAGCTAAGTTTTGCAGGTTCTCTGGTCTCTTCCACAACTTTTCAACTCTGCCCATAGAGCTAGAAAAGAATCTCAGCCAAGATGTAAGCAAATCAGTAATGTAGTCCAATAAAATTTTAACTGAATAAACACAAGACAGGCAGACGGTAGGGGCACTGGCACATATATTTCTTGGGCAGTAGTTTGATTAGTAGTAGTAGTAACAAAAGAAGTAGAAAAGTACTAGTAATTGTGATTTACATGTTCTGTTCAGAACAAAACCCCATTCTTGTAGGAAAGAAGAAAGAACAAGATATGGGTGGGCAGTTAGCAATACATAGCTCATAACTGAGGCACAACTTAAATTGAAGCCTTTGATAATTGAGCCTGTGCTTTCAAACATGGCCTTATTGCCTCTAAAAAGTTTACCTCATTATCCAGGGAGTTGGGACATGGAAGATCGTTGACGTGTAATCCACTCAGACAAACTGAGATTCCATAGAAGAAGACAAATTTTTGGATGGCTAAGACTTTCTAAAAATCAGAGTTGTGGAAAGCAAAGATAAATCTATCTATTGGTTCCTGTGCACCATTAATATACTTGCTTACAGTAATAACAGCAGCAGATTTGGCATCTGCTGAGCACTTAAGAAGTGCTTACATTGTCTCATTATTCTTCATATCACCCCTATGATAAACTCAAAATTGACTTCTCTGATACCATATTATATGTAAGAAATAAAGTCCAAACAAAAGTGATTTGCCAAAGAGCATAAAAAACAAGAGGAGGTAGAGCTGAGATGTGAACACTAGTTTGTTGTCTTAGCCTAGGCTCTGCACCAATAGACTATATTGACAATAGATTCCTGTTTATTTTACTGCACTTTAGGACATGAGGAAGGTACATCAAATCCCTAGGGAATACTCAGAAGCCTCTGCAGTTTTGAAATAATTATATGCTGAACTTGAAGTGCACAGCATCAAACAGGAATCTAGGACAATCTAGGACAAAGTAGACTGAGCTGGTTACCATACACTTACGCACACTGCAGTGATTGTGTAGTTACCATAGTAATCATCGATGGTATTAAAGCTCTTAATACACTGCCTGTGCCACAAACAGTTACACATAGTTTCTAGAGGAGTTTGCCTTTCAGAACCATCTAGTCTTTGGGAATAAAATGTTTTATCATAGTGTTAGCAGATTTCTTGTTCTCCTCCCATTTCCTCACTCTAAGCTCTTGAATAACTGCAGATTCACAAGCAGTTTTAAATAATAATAATTCACAGATCCTGTGTCTCCTTTATACAATTTCCTGAAGTGATAGCAGTCTGTAAAATTACCACTGGATACCCAACCAGAAGGCTACTCTGAAAAAGTCAAGGCAGAGAATTTTCATGGCCACAAATCTCCTTTGATCTATCCTTCTATAGTTCACTCAACTTTGGAACTTCCCTACTTCACTAATCTCAAGTAACCTGTCATTTGCTAATTTCAATAATGTTCTATAAATGGAATCAACAGCAAATTCTTTTAGTAGTGACAATAATGTTACTAAGAGAAATTCTTTGAAAAGAAATTGAGTTCTGTTCACACAATATTTCAGCCTTGATTAGCATTTTTATGATAGCTAATCTTAGATCTTTTTTACTTCCCATATTTCCTTTTAGATGCAGAACCTTTGACAGTAGTAAAGAAAAGACATAATTACAATAGGACAAGCATTGTAATGCCCATGAGCTATAAACAGGCAGGGTGATGAAACATTGTATTTTTCCCAGGGATGAAGAAAACATTCACTGCTAACTAAAATAATCTGGGACAAACTAGACTGAGTTGTTTGCCATATAATCACACACACAACCTGTAGAGGTATGGTCTAAACAGTCTTTCTTTTACATATCCTTTTTGGTGATATATGAATACCTAAATACCAGCAGAAATTTCTAATCGAACAGCTTCACAGTAAAGCAAAAATCCATGAGACCAAGGAGATAGTCCCAAGCATAAATCTTATTCTTAAACATTTTCTTTAATTAAAAATGTTAAAAGGAAGAAAGGTATGTATGAAACAAGTTTCAGCTCTATTCTCCACCTAAGCTACTGCACTTAGAGACAAAAACATGGAAGTTCATTTTTCTGATGTAAGATATTCTATTTTCATTACAAATCATACACTAAAAATCAGTATCATTTTACTTGAGACTCAGAGAAGAGTTAAAGAATTTTAACTCTAATAAGTTTTAAAACACTGGAACAACATAATCTAATTATTTAATTATCAAATTAAACTATCACCTCTAATTATCAAAATCTGAAGTGAAATCATTGATGCTTATGCTACATCTATGTAGTCACACACACTTGCAGGTAGATTACATAGCTTTAACATGTTAGCATGAGACACATGTGGAGGACACAGACAACAAAACATTTGTTGTTGCTTCTGTGTACCTAGACTGTGAGTGTAGGACCCTACCCTCAGTAGTCATCATCACCATATCCTATCTGAGGATCACAAGAAAGATAATCTGGATCACCAGTACTTTCCCTGTCTGCTAAAACAGGGCCTTGATATGAACAAACAACATCTAGGAGAGTTGTCACCAAAAATAGGTTTTACTTTCAAGGTTACCATGTCAGGCAAGAAAAACAAGCAAGAAGGGGTTCTTCTCATTTCCTGTTTCTAACCAAGACATTCCCAGAATGTTCTCTAAACTTGTGATCCTCCTGCCTCAGTCACCTGAGTGACTGGGATTACAGATGTGTCCCAACCATGCCTCATTCAGAAAATACCTTTAAAACCTGCACAAGTTACAACTTATCTCACAACATTTATTTCATTACTACCTCATCAGTTTATTTCTACATACCCTTGTGAAGAATATGGACTCTTGTTCACAAAAGGATTAAGGCAATAATTCTTCCACCTATTGATGCTGAGGGGAATCAAATACACAAAATGAAATTTGCTTTCTTAGAGTTGCTTGAACTAACAATACAATATTTCCACCATTGTCCCTAACATTGTTATAAACACTCAAAAATGTAATATTAAAGCAGGCCCTCCTCTGATCCCCAGGGGATACATTCTAAGGTCTTCAATGGATATCTGAAAACATGAACACTACCAAATCCCTCACAGTGATTTTTCCTAGTTAGACACAGAGTACTGGAATTAAATCATCCTTCAAGTTTTATGCTCTGTTACCTCCTTTTGTGTACCTAGACTTTGAGTGTAGGAACCTACACTCACATATGCTTTGGGGTCATTATTAAGTAAAATAAGCTTATTTGAACACCAACATGTGATACTGAAGTAATCTGATAACATAGAGGTAGCATATACAGTATGGAGACACCAGATGAAAACACAGTTCATGTCCTTAGAGAAATGGAAGATTTCATCGTGAGAGTCTGTCATGTGCCCAAAGCCACAAGCTGTGATGTGTCAGAGTCAGGATTTGAACCCAGGCAGTCTGATGTCCAAGTTCACATTCTAAGCTACCATTTTGATCATTGCCTCTTTTCCACATTTACTTATTATATATTTCTAAAGATGTGAAGAAGAATAGTAAGATAACAAAATTGGGCTAAATCAGGGACATTTTCCATGAGCAATTCAGAAATAGTATTTTTACTTTAAATTTAATCACAAAATGCTATTCAAAAATTCCATGACTGCCACAATTCTTGGTTTTGTACAAGATCAAGATATGGCTAAACTGTTCTCAAGGCATGCAAAATTTATTCAAATTCATAAAGAGTAAAGCCATGTATGTTATCAAAAACCCATGCACTATATATTACTTCAAAATGTTGAGAATGAACAAATCATTGAAACAAAATTTCATGGTTTCTGAAGCTAGAGAGAGGTTATAAAAGGGAATGGCTACAAATGGGTACAGAGTTTTCTTTCAGAGTAAAGGAAAAATTCTTATCGACATTGATGTAGGTGCACAACACTGTGGATAAGCTAATTCCCTAGAATTGGAACTGGACACTTCACAAAGGGTTTTCATGGTGGATAGATTACAACTCAATAAAACTTGTATTAAAAAAAAGAGTACATGAGATGAACTGTTCTGAGGCAGGTATAGCCCACTTACTAGACCACATGCCCTAAAGAGTGATGCATTTTTATTGCTTTTTTATCTGCAGAGACTAGAGTTGCATCAGTGTGAGACTTACAGACTGAATAAAGACTGGATACTGGGGATGGTCTTTGAAGGAAACACTCAAGTCAATAGAACTAGCTAGACTTTGGTCAGCTCTGCTTACCACAAAGTATGAGCCCACCTTAGACATGATTTTACAGGTATGAAATTTGGTAATTCACAAAAACTCCCATATCAGTCCCAGTTATTTGATAATTATACACACATACAAAAGTTCTATGAGGTGGGGAGGGCAGTTCACTATCTCTGAACTTCACAAAGGGAGAAAAGAAACTTCCTAGAACTTAGTAGTCTGCCCTGGGACCAGGCTGAAAATGGTATCACAACAGCAGAGGCCAGGCACAAATTACATTTTGCCACATTGCCACTCTTGTGGGTAAGTGGAGATGAACCATGTTACAAGCTTTCACAAAAATAACCAGAAGGTCCCATTCAAGGTTGGGTTTATCTCAAGATCCACCTCTAATATACTTTGTCTTTAAATCACCTGGTCATTTTCTTTCCCTATCTAGTTATCCACAGTATCTTTTTGATAAGGCTTCCTCTATTTTCCTTCATTGTATGCCATGAAGAAAGAGAGTGGTCATGCAGAGAGCTAAGAAACATGATTCCACATCATTTGCATGAGTTGCATGTCTCCCACCCATGCTTCCAGGTTCCATTCTCCTAAGGAACTGTCAGGGCCATCCAGACCTTATCAGTGCCCCATCAAACAAAAAGATGTGTTTATGTTAGACAATCACAAGACAGCTGTGCACTCACTTCACATGTAAAAAGTGAAATCCCCAAAACATTAAGTTAGGATTTTCTAGAATCAAAAAATGATTCTAGAATCAAAAATGAGACTCAGGACATTCTTCTCATGTTCCTGACCAGGAACATGTTGTAATGGGGATTCGGGAAGACTTTGCAAGTTTATGTATTTGGATCTATACCTAGGCATGACCTTTAAGCACAAGTTCTGCTAATGCTTCAGGATGCTTATCACATCTAAGAAAGAGTCAAGGATCACTGGGGTTCAGTCTGCACTGGCACCTAGAAAATGTCATCATGGTGATCTGGTCTTATCTCTCCTTATCCCAGGAGTCTCAAGGACATTCTCACTCTATCCCAGTATTCTCTCCATACTCATTAAGCTCCCACACACTTCCCTTCACACTGAGACAGTGATGTGCCTCATCCACTTCCAAGAACTCTTCCTCAGTGGGCACTCACCCTATATATGAACTGAAAAATGCATCAGCTGTTTCATTGAACTTTGAGTGGTCTATCTTTATCTTCTTAACATACTTGACCCTGTCCATGCTCAGATTATTACTTATTTCCTGTCTATAGGGTGCTAGAAGACCTGACCTTGAAGAGTTCCAATGACCTGGCAAGGGACACACATCACCTTGAGCTCCAACTATAGCTCTTCTCTTTGGTTCCTTTTCCAGGGATGAGAGAACAGCCCCTCCTCACCTTCTTTACATATGAGAAAAAAATTTGGTGACCGATAATTCTCCCCAAACTCCTGGGATAAGGAGAGAAAAGACCAGATCACCATGATGACATTTTCTAGGTGCCAGTGCAGACTGAACCCCAGTGATCCTTGACTCTTCCTTAGATGTGATAAGCATCCTGAAGCATTAGCAGAACTTGTGCTTAAAGGTCATGCCTAGGTATAGATCCAAATACATAAACTTGCAAAGTCTTCCCAAATCCCTATTACAACATGTTCCTCGCCAGGATCAAAACATATTTGCCTTTAAAGAAATTTGGAGCTTTAAGAGTTAAGTTTCATAGATTACATGAGCATAATAAGCTACTTCTTAAATGAGTAATGAGTGAGTGAACAAATGATGAAATAACCTGTATGTGATTTTGAAAATCCAAATATAAGGTGATAAATCTCACTCATATTTTACTCGGTAATAAACTGCACATGAGATGCAGAGTTGTGATGCTTTTCTAATTACCCAGCCAATATTAGAATGGCTTGAGTATCCCAAGGACAATATCACTGTTGAAGAAGGGCAGGGAAGGATAAATGGGGTTAAGATCCTAACACTCACCAGAGTTAGGCAGCACTAAGAAAGAATAAAAATTCATTTTGCAAAATCCACATAATAATAAAGCTTTGAATCAGATAAGGAGTGGGTATTGATAAATATTAATGTATATTTATGTGTCTAATTAGAATATGATCAGCAGAAGTGGGCATGGGAATAATAATTTTACTACATGATGTTTATTTTAAAGTATGTTTTCCCACCTATGATTTTATTCAAAAAATAAATACTTGCAGTCATACCTCCAAGAACTTAGGAGGGCATCTATGACTGCCTTCATCTAAGGTATCCCATTATCTCAGCTTTGATGTGGATAGTTATCTGACTTGTCCAAGGTCAAGGAGCCACTATGTCAGGAGTGAGACTGAAGCTTTTGGTTCTGTGTATTTCATCCAACATCACCTTTCCAGAAACCATATGCTGTCTCATATATTTATTTATTAATTCAAGAAATACTTATCTACTCATCTGATAAATATTCTCTGCTTACAATAGATGATCACAGTGGTTAAGTTGCTGGGTCATTTCTTTGCCTCCAGGAATTACAGTTAGTACAGCTAACTCAGGAAAGCAATAGATATAAAAAAAATAAAAAAGCCATAAGGAAGAGTTATTGAATAGTCATAATACATGCTCTTAAAATGTCTCTTGCTATGACAGTTGGCATTTCAAAACATTATATGGACACAAATTTAGGAGTTCAGAACAACAAAGGTATGTTTCAACTAACAAATTGCAGGATTAGAAACTTCAGAATTTATCATTCATTAAGACATTACTCAAATTATAAATGTTTAATTGAAGCATTTAGTTGTAATTAAGAGTAAATGACTTAAGATATATAATAGGCTAATATTTATTTTTAAATGCCTTATTGTCACTAGATCTGTGCATGGAAAATGAAGGGACATTTTAATTCAAATAAAAAATTTGTACACAGATTATTAATCTGTTGTCATTAAACATTACATTGTCAACTAAAATGGAATCAAGTCATTCTAAGAGCCCACCATTCTATGACTATTCATTGTGAACAGAAACTTTTCCTTACCTGATACACACCTTCAGTAGCAGCACAGCATCAGTTACCTGAAGATATCAAGAGAAGACACTAATGACCTCAATCACTCCAACTGCATCAGTGAATGATGCAGACTCAAACTTACTCATCCACATACTGTCAGGCAGTGCCCATGACCTGGTCTAACACTGCCTGTGAGACAGAATTTCTCATACCTCCTGATAATGCCTAAGAAAATATGCAGTTCTTTTAATAATCTTGGTCACTGAGGCTTTCACTATGCACAGTGGGATCCTATGAAAAGCACAGGACAGTCAACTGAGTAGGCAGACTGCAAAATATGTTGAACCAATTGACAACACATTAAAAGAAATGCCAGAAATGGGGTTCAGAATGAATATAGTTGAACTGCCCTATGATGTGAAGTATAGTATAAGGAATAAAATCCAAGAAAAAATACAGAAAATGAAAGATTACTTCAATAAAAAATTAGAAATTGTGAAATAATACCAAGTAGAAATTTGTGAAATGAAGGAATCAATAAACCAAATCATGAACTCAACAGAAAGCATCACCAACAGCCTAGACCACTTGGAAGACAGAACCTCTGACAAACACAAAATTTATACTCTTGAAAACAAAGTCAACCACACAGAGAAGATGTAAGAAACCATGAACAGAAATTACAAGAAATATGGGATAACATAAAAAGAGCAAATTTAAGATTTATCAGAATAGAAAAAGAAATGGAGATAAAAACCTAAGGAATGGACAATGTTTTCAATGACCAAATAGAAAAATTTCCAAATCTAAAGAATGGTATGGAAAATCAAATACAACAGGCTTACAGAACAACTAGTGTGAAAAATTACAACAGAACAAAACCAATGTACATTATAAGAATGACTGACATAGAGAATAAAGATAGAACTTTAAAAGTTGTGAGAGAAAGAAATCAAATTACATATAGGGGAAAGCCAATTTGAATTTCAGCTGTTTTTTCAATGCACCACTCAAAGACACTCAAAGACTGAAGATGAAGTGCTGGGAAAAAATCATATCATTTACTGTCGGGGTTTCAGCCGGACCCCTGGCCCTAGGTGTGGCAAGGCCAAGATGGCGCCTGGCAGGATGCCAGTGTGGTTGAGTGTAGCTAGCTTGTGCGCAAACAACTGATGTCACTTGAGGAAGTTTCAGTGATTGGTTGAGGCCCCCTCATGGACACTGCATGCCTGTATATGCTGCCTGTATCTGTCCACGCTCTCCCCTCGTGCTCTGTATGATGATTGGTCGCTTGGAGGCATATAGTGAGGTGTAGCTTCCCCCCAAAGAGGAAGAAGAAGCAAGAAAGAAACCACGGCAGACGCGCGCAATAAAGAGCTGAAAAGAACCAGGTGTCGTGTCTCTCTGCGGGCAGGGAGTGCGATAGGTGGTGCCGAAACCCGGGAACTCTACAGGTAAAGTAAAAGGTAAGTATTTATTTTCATATTAAGACCTTGAGTCCGTCATTGGTATTTCATATTAAGACCTTGAGTCCGTCATTGGTATTTCATTTCAAGACCTTGAGTCCGTCATTGGTAGCCGGCAGTGAAGGGTAAAGAACCCAGAAAAAATTAAAACTTCATAGATAGATGCAGTGGTACCAGATTGTTTGTGTGGTGTGTGTTATTTTTGTGTTAGTTGTGTGGTTTGTTTTGTACTTGGATTAGCTCTTAGTGTTGTGAAACTTAACCATGGGAACAGAACTGTCTAAAATTAGAATGCAACAGCCTCTCAGAGAGCAGCTGAAAAATCACGGAACACCGTTAAAAGTAAAAACAGCTAGAACGTTTCTTGATACCATAGAAAAGGTTTCTCCATGGTTTTTAGAAGAAGGGTTGTTAAATATCCCTCAATGGGAGCAATTAGGAGAAGATCTGCACACAGCAGAGAAACAAAGGTTGCTTCCTGTGGGAACTTTAGCCATTTGGTCTTTGATTAAATCTTGTTTGCAGCACAAAGAGAAATGAAACCTAAGAGGACCTTTAGAAGAGGGAAGTCAGGTCTTAGAGGAGATTAAAGAGGAACGGTCTTGTTTTCCTCACTCAGAAGGGAAGTGTGACTCAGGCGGGGAGGATTCAGAAGAGGAACTTTCAGGGGAGGAACTAGAAAAGACATTTGGGAAGCTAACAATGCGATCTGAGCGCTCTGAGCGTCCTCTAGCACCTGTAGCGCCTAGTGCACCACAAATGGAGTCTATAGAAAAGGAACCTTATAGTAGACATCAAGGATGGGCTTCTTTAACATCTACCATTTATCCAGTGTTTGAGGATGCACAGCAACAACGTTATCACCAACCTGTAGATTTCAAGATGGTCAAACAGCTAAGGAAGCTGTCAGTACTTATGGGCCTCAATCAGCCTTTACGGTGTCTCTGGTGGAAACCATGATGTCTCTAAATCTGTTGCCCTTGGATTGGACTAATTTAGCTAGAGCCACATTATCAGGAGGACAGTACCTCATGTGGAAAACAGCTTGGCAGGAACTTTCAACAGATACTGCAAGGCGTAACGCAGCTGCAGGAAACCCACAAGTAGACAGGGATATGCTAATGGGAACAGGACCCTATGAGGGAGTACAGGCACAGCTTAACTTTCATCCAGCAGTATATGCTCAAATTGCTGTGGCTGCTATCAAGGCCTGGAAAACTTTACAAGGAACAGGGGATTTACAAGGACAGTTGTCAAAAGTGACTCAAGGAAGTAATGAACCCTATGCAGACTTTGTAGATAGGTTGATACAAACGGCTTCAAGAATTTTTGGGGATGCAGAACAGGCCATGCCACTGATTAAACAATTGGCATATGAACAGGCAAACAAATGGTGCAAGGACGCCATAAGGCCATGGAAAAATAAGGATTTGACCACTTACTTAAGAGTCTGTAAGGACATTAATGAGTCCCCTGGAAATAGTGCGGCCTTTGTTGCAGCCCTTGATAGACAAACTACCGCACTTGCTGCAGCCTTAGGTCAACGAGGGGGTGGAAAATGAGGAACTCCTGGGGCTTGTTTTACTTGTGGTCAAATGGGTCATTTTAAAAGCAAATTTTCCTTCTGGGTCTCCCTGGCATGGGTCAGGGCCTAAAATATGTCCTCGTTGCTGGAAAGGGAATCACTGGCTTAATGAATGTCATTCAGTAAGGGATAAAGAAGGAAATTTTCTATCGGCTAATTCTAAACTTCAAAAAAACGGGGTGAGGGGCCCACCCCGGGGCCCACAACAAATATACGGGGTAATTCAACAAGTACCATGGCAGTGGTATCCACCAACAGAAAAAGGGATGAAACCCAAGAAAGAAGGGCCACCTCAGGGAGCGCAGGACTGGACATCTGTGCCACCTCCAGACTCGTACTAACGCCCGAAATGGATGTACAGATGTTAGACACAGACTGGGATGGCAATATTCCTACAGACTCAGTAGGATTGCTCCTGGGCAGAAGTTCTTCTACTCTAAGAGGTCTTATAGTCCACCCAGGAGTAATTGATCCAGACTTTCAAGGACAAGTTAGGGCTATGGTTTCTTCACCCAAAGGGATTACAGTCATTTCTCCAGGAGACAGAATAGCACAAATGTTAATTTTGCCTAGCCAGCATTCCTTATGGCCTAGTAAGGAGACAACAAGAGGAGATAAAGGATTCGGGTCTACAGGCGGACCCTGGGCTAATTTTACTATGGACCTCCAAGATAGACCCATTATGCAATTAACAGTAGGGCATAAACCTTTTATAGGATTACTGGACACAGGAGCTGATAAAAGTATAATAAGTGAGGCAGTTTGGCCCAAAGGTTGGCCTATAGTTACAGCTAATCAAAATTTACAAGGGTGGGAGTGGCTCAATCGCCTAACCAGAGTGCTGCTTCACTGTCTTGGAGGGATAATGAGGGTCATTCAGGGGTTTTCCAACCATATATTTGTAAAATACCTATTTCTTTATGGGGAAGGGATGTCTTAACTCAGATGAATGCTAAGTTGACAACAACATTAATTCTAAACCTGCAACACGTATGATGAGAAAAATGAAGTATACAGAAGGTCTAGGATTAGGGAAGGAACAACAAGGGTCTTCACAGCCCATCCCCCTTCCTCCTCCAAAAATGATTTCAAAGGGCTGGGTTTTATGTAGGGGCCACTGTTATTACACCTATTCCAATAGTTTGGAAAGATGATAAGCCGCAATGGATTCCACAGTGGCCCTTAACTACAGAAAAGTTACAAGCGGCTCATAATTAGTACAAGAACAAGTACAGGAAGGTCATTTACAACTTTCTACTTCCCCCTGGAATACACCCATCTTTGTCATTAAAAAGGTCTGGAAAATGGAGATTATTACATGACTTAAGGGCTATCAATGCACAGATGTTTCCCTATGGGTCCTCTACAACGGGGATTGCCATTAATCACAGCCTTACCTAAAAATTGGCCCACCATTATTTTAGACTTAAAGGATTGTTTTTTCTCAATTCCATTACATGCAAAGGATTGTTGGCGATTTGCTTTACTTTACCTTCTCTCAATCATGCACAGCCTGATCAAAGATTTGAATGGACTGTACTGCCTCAAGGCATGACTAATAGTCCCACTTTATGTCAGATATATGTAGACAGAGCCTTAAAACCTACAGGGACACTTTTCCAGATTTATTAATTTATCATTATATGGATGATATCCTTATCTGCCATAAAAATAGACGATTACTAGAAAAAGGCTTTGCAATTCTTAATATCTACTCTACAACAATATGGTTTAAACATCTCTCCAGAAAAGTTACAAATGGGAGAAACTCAAGAATATCTGGGCACTAAACTTATGGCTACTATGATAAAGCCACTAAAATTAACTATTAGAACTAGTGAACTTAAAACTTTAAATGACTTTCAAAAACTTCTTGGAGATATAAATTGGATTAGGCCATATTTGAAAATTACCACAGGAGAATTAAAACCTTTATTTGATATACTTAAGGGAGATCCTGATCTTTGTTTCCCGAGGATCCTTACTCCAGAAGGACAAAGAGCTCTTACATTGGTGGAACAAAGATTACAGTCAGATCATACAGAAAGATGTGATCCATCCCAGCCTCTAATGTTAATCATTATTCCAGAACAACATAGTCCATATGGAATTATATGGCAAGGAGGACCTTTACAAAGTATTAATCTCCCAGCATCACCTACAAAACAGTTACAGACATTTCCAAAAGCCACAGCTCAGTTGATATATAAGGGGTTAGAAGCCTGTGTTACAATATTTGGAAGCCACCCTAAGATTGTTATTGTCCCCTATACCAAACTTCAAATACAGTGGTTAATTCAACATGATGACGATTGGGCTGTTTTACACTGTTCAACTACAGCAACTTTTGATAATCATTATCCTAAACATCCTTGGATACAATTTTGTAAAAACACTCCTGTTATATTCCCTAAAATTACCAGAACACAGCCTTTGCCAAATTGCCAAAACGGTCTTTACTGATGGTTCAAAAAATGGAGTTGGAACTGTAATATTGAAAATAAAACAGAAACTATAATTTCCTCCTTCATCTGCCCTAA